>NW_026575022.1:4439333-4693629 GCF_905146905.1 Nyctereutes procyonoides
CCTGCTTCAGTTCCTACCATTACATCCCCATTCCATCAGTAAGAGAAAAAGGGAAGGGAAATCCATAGAAGATACTTTTTTGTTTTCACACACATGACCTGACTTGCATATATCATTGCATTTTTTTGGCCAAAACCTACTCACATAGCTATATAGCTTCAAAGGAGGCTGTAACATATAATCTTTAGTTAGGATACTAAATGCCTATCTTACATTTTATTTACTGTCGATAAGAAGAATGGTAACTAATTACCATTGATTAATTAGTGATCCTTACATTGTACCATCCACCTGCACAAACAAAAATTTTAAGTTGTATTTAACACTTCAACTTCCCTTCTTAAGAGATTCAAACCATCACAAAATCCTGTTGGTTTTACCACCTAAACTTTACTTACTCTTATCTCTTTGTTTTAGTGCCGATTCTAGTGTCATCTACCAATGACCTGTGCCTAGATCCATAAAATATACCCGCCAGACCTCTTTGTTTTCTCTGTAACAGTTCTCTGTTTTGAAGTAAACTCTACACCCAGTGTGGGGCTCGAACTCACGACCCAGAGATCAAGAGTCATATATTCTGCTGACTGAGCCAGGCAGGAGCCCCTAAGGAGTTCTCTGGGGTTCTTTTGTTTGTTTGTTTGTTTTGTTTTTGTTTATGATTGATTTTTTGTTTTGTTTTTTAAAGATTTTATTTCTTTATTCCTGAGAGACAAAGAGAGAGAGGCAGAGACACAGGCAGAAGGAGAAGCAGGCTCCATGCAGGGAGTCCGATGTGGGACTGGATCCCAGGCCCCCAGGATCACAACCTGAGCCAAAGGCAAACGCTCAACTGCTGAGCCATCTGGATGGTGCTAAGCAGTTCTCTGTTTTTAAGGGAAAATTATCTTTTCAAATTTGGATATGTCCATTATCAATTAATACTAATTTTTCTTAGATGAGATAAAATGTATTCTCTCCCCTCAGGTAAGCTAGGATATGTGTTTCTTTTGCTCATTATTAAATCTCCAGTGCCTATAATGAAGTAAATGTGTGTGTGGCGGGGAGACTTACTAAATGAATCTGATATATAGAATCATTGAATGAATATTTTGATTTTTTTTCTTTGGGTGTAGGGAAAAATAATGCATTCACACAATAGTTCTGGGAAGGGTAATACAGTATATAAAACGGACTGAAAGGAATCACTGGAATTGTTTTTTGAGGCTGCCTCTACTAAACTCCCATCCTAGGAGCAAATCAAATATTTGGAAGGAAAGAGGGTTGTGGTTAGAATCAAGTTTATAGACTAGTAATTCTTAGAGAAAATGTAGCTGACATTGCCATTGACAAGCTTCAGTGGTGTGGCAACTTTCTGGCTAAAACTTTGCACAGTTTTGCGAAGTATTTTATCAATTGAAAACCCTTTCCATAAACTTCAGTATCTCAGAGATGATTTTTTTTAAAGATTTTTATTTATTTATTCATGAGAGACACAGAGAGGCAGAGACATCAGCAGAGGGAGAAGCAGGCTCCATACAGGAAGCCGATGTGGGACTCATCCGAGGACCCAAGATCATGACCTGAGCCAAAGGCAAACACTCAACCACTCAACCGCCCAAGCGTCCCTCAGAAATGAATGTCTGTAGCAAATACATTTATCACATTTAAGAACTGAATTGAAAATTGAACCTTTTTGAGAGACATATATCAAGACAACATGTTTTTAATTGAAGAAACATCAAGTTACAAAGTATTGCATCACCCTATGGTCTTACCTGATTTTCTAAAATTTTACAGTAACAACAAAACTGCTGCCCTGTGTTTAAGGCACCAATAAACATTTTAAACTTAACTTTTGAACAGTTTTATTTTTGTTTACAAAAGAAATAAAGTTGTTTTATATACATTGCTTTTGTGCTAGTAGAATAAAATAGTATGAAATGACAGTGTAGCATAGAGTAGTATATGATTCCTTATAAAGAATGGAATGTGGGCAGCCCGGGTGGCTCAGCGGTTTAGCGCCGACTTCAGCCCAGGGCCTGATCCTGGAGACCCGGGATCGAGTCCCACGTCGGGCTCCCTGCATGGAGCCTGCTTCTCCCTCTGCCTGTGTCTCTGCCTGTGTGTGTGTGTGTGTGTGTGTGTGTGTCATGAATAAATAAATAAAATTTTAAAAAAAGAATGGAATGCCACAGGCCAAATATTGTTTCTAAAATACTAACTTTATTTCTGAAAAAAATAATCTGATAATAAAGATCACCCTGATATTGCATTGTGCATTTCATTGATTGTCAAAGAGTGAAAATTCAGTTGAGTGAATTTGAAGATCTAATTGACTTTATTCAGGGATTCGTGAATGGAGCAGCATCCCGTCGAGGAAGCAGAGAGATGCAAAGAGCAATTGTACAAAACAGAAAGTTTATATAAGAAAGAATTATTAGCAAAAGAAGAGAAAAAATATTTCAAGCGAGAACATGTTCTTTTGGCAGGATGGAACCAGCAAAATTTTTATGCAGATTACATCACTAGTGCTGACCAGCAAATATCAGATTACTGAAAGTTACATTCCTGGGATAGGTTGAAACTGTACGTCTCACTGTCATGCAGGCAAATGAGTCCATTTTGGATTTGTTTTTTCTTTTTTAGCAGTATGATATCCATATAGTGACTCTAATCTTATTATTTGATTTTATAAATTACCTTTTCTTGTCTACCTTCATATTTAAGACACAGTGAATGTGAATGAATATTAAAAATCAGCAGAAATAAATATTGGATCCTTCTAGATTTAATCTTATTTTCTTCCAAGTTATTTAAACATAGGCTTGATTCCACATGTGAAGTAGAGTGATTATTTTTGTTTGTTTGTTTAGTAACTTTTTCAGGTCATTGGAGAATCATTACTATACTTGAGAAGCTAATTTATCATGATCATACTCAAAAAGCATTTATTAAACAACTAATTGTGCATAACTGGGCTAGGTGAGCAAGGGATAGTTACATAAGTGTAATTTATGAAATTACGTAAATACAGGAGAATAAGAGGTAGATTAAATATTAAATATCAGGGAGGATTTCACCCTGTGCTGATCAAAGATATATTTATTAAGTTTATCATAAGGTAGGTCGCAGAGTGGGAAGAGTCTGGAAGCATACACGATGTGGATGGGAATCCGATGAGTAGTCATGGGTGTTTTTCTTTGTTGGGAAAAGGAGTAGTACTTCTAGAAGTATTAGACTGAACCTGAAGATCTTTTCAGGTCTAGTTACAATGATAATATAATTTTACAAAATGGACAATTATCAGAAATAATTAAAACATAGTAACAAATGAGTTCAACATTTTAGTAGTACTCTTTTTGAGTACTTTCCTAACAACAGTGCTTTTATACTGACTATAAAAATAGTTTATATATCCTAACATTTACTTAGTACTTATCTGAATATTGGAGCATATTTCCCATCACTGCTCATGTAGCTTTAAAATTGATCTTGGTATAAGTTTCCATGCATTATTAAAATCCCCCTTCAATATATTTTATATCAAAATCCCATTTTACTCTTATAGAGGGTTTTAATAAAAGTGAAAATATTACTTTTAGACTTATCTTTGATCAGGATTTTAGTTTTAAAAAGCATCAAACATGTATTATATGAAACGAAACAAATCAAAGTTCAAGCTCATGCTAAACCTTTTGGATAAAGCTAACTTCAAACACATAAGTAATGTTTTGGCATTTATAATCACCCGATATACTTACTTTTCTCTTCAGACTAATCTATAACCCTTCACACATGCCATTGCCAGCATCATCAACCAATATTTATCACAGAAAGGTAGAGCATTATGCAAAACAATAGCAAGACAAAGTGACATTTAATATCTTTCACAAGGTATTTACAGTTTTATATATACATTCCCTTTGTAGTTTCAGAGTTTTATAAAAATAAAGGAATGAGCCATGGAGAGAAAGCATAAAAATTGTGGCTGTGGGAGACTAAAAAATAATTTTACCTCTGCCTTTCTAGGTTCCTGGCTGAGATCTTCCTTATAATAAAATACAGATTAACAGGAGAAAAAGCAAACAGAAGTTTAATAATGTGTGTACTCCTGGTATACATGGGAGGTACACAGGAAATCTGAGTAACTTCCTAAAATGGCCCAAGGCATGACTTTGATTCCATCTCTAGACAAAGACAAAAGATGTTGAGGGTGGAGGAGCCAGTTATGGGAAGTTATCAGGCAAAGCACTGTAAACAAGGGTATGATTGTTACACAGATTTAAGCCCAAGCTTTCTTCACTGACAAGAATTTATCTGATCATCTTCCTATCCCTGGTATAGAGAGGGAGACATCCTTGGGAAACTTTTACTTTGTTTTTGGAGCTTTTCTTAGGTCTGCTGTTTCTTCTTTTTTTCTTTCTTTCTTTCTTTCTTTCTTTCTTTCTTTCTTTTCTTTCTTTTCTTTCTTTCTTTCTTTCTTTTTTTCTTAATAGAGAACATGAGTGGAAGAGGCAGAGAGAGAGAGGAATAGAGAATCTCAAGCAGACTCCTCACTGAGCGTGGATCCTGATAAGGGTTTTGATATCCAGAGATCATGACCTGAGATTCTGACCTGAGCAAAACCAAGAGTTGGACACATAACCAACTAAGCCACTTAGGCCCCCCTATGTTTGCTGATTCTTAAATGTAATGAGCCTAAAATATCCTTATGCCAAAGAGGCATATTTTGGGGTGGGAAACTTTGTTCCCCTTCATGGCAGACACAATTACTTGCCCATCACAAAGCAAACCTTTTTTTTTCCCCTTTTACTTACCTCCATAAATGTAATTTTGTTCAGGCAATGGTGTGTCTAGGTCCAAGGAAAGATATTTTTGTCTAAGCTGGTGCTTCCATTGAGACTTTTGTAGGACAAAATCTTTATTAAGCACAGCTTTTGCCACCAGCATCATGTTTACTCTTCTTAGCTCCTGCAATTCAAATTCACCTTTATGTTCTAGACACAATAAGAATTAAAAAAAAAAAAAAGGCTGTCAAATGTTTCCAAATACTCCTTAGAGAGTAGTACCACTCCTAGTTAAGAAACAGTAGTCTAAATTAATCATGGTAATCCTGTTCTCATTTGCAGTTTTTGATCTAAGAGCAGCCATATGACCTAGTTCTCACTGACAGTTCAAGGTGATTCTTATGCTTGCTTCTAGGAAATTTTTTATTTCGTGACAAAGGACCTAAGCAATGGGGAAAGAATTTTGCCTTGTTACTTCCAACATCTCAGATTTGGATACTACTGAGAGAGAATTGGCTTTCTGGAATATTATCAGTTATCTTCTTACTCTGAAGCAAAAAAAAAAAAAAAAAAAAAAAAAAAAAAGCCTGACCATAAAAAGTCTTTACACTGAGAATGGTGGAGCAGAGAGATAAAAATCCCTAGCCTTGGAAGAGATCATTGAACTGCTGAAACACACTAGGAAGATATGTAAAGGCTTTTATTGTTCAAGTCTTAATTAGCCAATTAATCAGTTATTGCAGAACTATTTAAAAAACCCAACCAACACATTTGTCGTATCAAATCTTTCCTTATATATTTCATTTTTAGATTAGGTTACAAATATAGGGACCCCAGGAAACATATTTTAGAGAGGCCACAATGAAAAGGGAAATAAACTAAAACAATTTTAATGTGTTACAGAAATATTTTTGTGTGCAGCAAGTATACCTTAAAGGACACCTTGGAGGACAACTCAGCACACATCTAATAATAAAATCATCCCCATCTAATAAATAACCCCTATCATTTGCTTCATTTTTTATTATAACAGGTTCTTCAAATGGTACAGCCTCAGCACCTACATGTCCATGAATATAGACCTTAGCCTCCAAAGCATCCCATTGCATTTTTGGACAGCTGTTATCATTAGAAAATGAGCTTCAGTCCATTCCAAATTAGGGTACCTATCGTTTCCCCTATGTTGGTTCCAGGCTTAAAGCCTTATAGAAAAAAAGTCTAATCTCTTCTTTCTTGCTAACAGGTTTTAATTAGGCAAGGTTAACAAGGAAGGCAATGATAACCTGTAGGATGAAACTGAAATATGACATGTCAGAGAATTCCAGACTAGCATACACAAGCCTTGTTAAATGACCTGTATGTCTCCTGCTAAGCATATTTGGTCTTGAAGTCACCATCCATTCATTGCCTTTTAGTGCCATTAAACCTGCCATCCTCAAGCTCTAAAAATGAACAACACACTGCATATGTTCACAGCTATTTTAGTGGGGACCAAAAAAGTGGCAGAAGTCCATCCTTCTGTTCATGCCAAAGTGCAATTTGTCGATTGAAAGGTGTTAGTTGATACAGTGAGAATGGGCTGGAAAAATTCATTTGGCATGCCAGAGTAGCTTTTATACAATGATTTCAAATTTTAAAAATAGAATGGCCAACTTTCAACTCAGAGGTGATCTGGATCTGGTTATTTAATGCTTATAAAATAATGACTAAACATATCATCAAACAAATCCTAAATCCTGAGCAATGTTCATGTGGTTTTCAACTAAAAGGAATTCTGTTGTTTTTGTTATGCTCTTATTTCTTACAGTAGAAAATTATTAGCAATCCCAGAGAGATATGTTGTAACCCTTGCCAATTTGGGAAAGAAAAAATTGAGGGCTCATGTTTTATGTTCAAATTTTTGGAAAAACGTACATTGAGGGAAATATATTAATAAAAATACATCTATGAAGGGATCCCTGGGTGGCACAGCAGTTTGGCACCTGCCTTTGGCCCAGGGCGGGATCCTGGAGACCCAGGATCGAATCCCACGTCGGGCTCCCGGTGCATGGAGCCTGCTTCTCCCTCTGCCTATGTCTCTGCCTCTCTCTCTCTCTCTCTCTCTCTCTCTCTCTCTCTCTATCATAAATAAATAAAAATTAAAAAAATACATCTATTAAAATGATTTGTTCCATCCCTGAAATGACACATATATTTCAATGATAAAAAGAGGCAACTTACTCTGATGAATTTAAAATTAAAAATAGAGGTGCATCTTTAGCTCAAAGTAATTAAAGTAGCTATTCTGGGATTAAGAAATAATTCAAAATCATTAGAAGATGATTACATATGATACAAGTTGGCTTAGTTTTTCCTAAAAAGAATGTTAACCTGTAAGTAGTAGAAGGAAACTTTTGTTGTTGTTGTTCATGATGTCTGTCAGTCAGGGCAATCAGGTGTGGGAGAATGCAGAATGGGAATAAATATTAACTATTAGCAATATAGTACTATTATGTCTTTTTTTTAATTTTTTTTAATTTATTTTATGATAGTCACAGAGAGAGAGAGAGGCAGAGACACAGGCAGAGGGAGAAGCAGGCTCCATGCACCGGGAGCCCGACGTGGGACTCGATCCCGGGTCTCCAGGATCGCGCCCTGGGCCAAAGGCAGGCGCCAAACCGCTGCGCCACCCAGGGATCCCACTATTATGTCTTATATTGGTTTATAATTACAATTAAAAATAGATCATTACACTTGAAAGAAATATTTAGTAATATGTGTGACTTCCAGTATTACTGCAACTATGTATAGTGACCTACGGAAACACATGGACAAGAAAAGAAATCATATAGACCAATACAAGACTCTAGAATTCTATGCTAGATTTAATTAAGATTCTGTTCAGGTGAAGTCTGTTGGTCAGATATTGAGCAGGTAGATGTAATTGGTCTAAATTTTCTAATACACTACAAATTTGTACACATACTCTTTGTCTTATTCAGTATTTCACACATTTAGCAGAACCATTATGTCCCCTAAAAACATTCTTTGTTTATTGGATGAAGAAAGTAAATGAGTGAGTGAACACATCAATGAATGAATGAGAAAAAAATGCACATTAGTGTTGTGGATTTTGAGTTATCAGTAAAAAATTTCTCCCTTTTTTAAATAGTAGCTGAGTAGGGGTGCCTGGGTGGCTCAGTCAGTTGAGCATCCAGCTTTTCATTTCAGCTCAGGTTATGAGCTCAGGGTCCTGAGATTGAGCCCTGTGTCCAGCTCCATGCTGGGTGTGAAGCCTGCCTAAGATTCTCTCCCTGCTCCCCCCTCCCCTCACTAAAAAAAATAATAATAAAATAAATAAATAAAAGATATCTATCTATCTATCTATCTATCTATCTATCTATCTATCTATCATCTATCTATCTATAGAGAGAGCAGATTTCAACAGCCATACTAATTCTGTACTGAGATTTCACAATATCCACAATAAAGAAAAAAGTTTGCAGTTTTAATTCAGCCATTATTTACTTAAAAAAAATAAAAGTCTGTTCAGAGTGTGACAGGATATCCAGCCTTATTATCAATCGTCATGTCCAGAATACAATCCAAAATAAGTTGACATAAGAATACCTTAATGCAGCTTAAACTCAGGAGGAAATACAGGTAATAGAGACTTGTCCTAGAATGACCCAGATTTTGAAATTAATACATAAGTCTTTTAAAGCTATTATTATAACTATGATAAAGAGTGTAGAAGGATCCCATTAGAAATTATAGGAGAGAAAAACAAAATATAGGAATTTTAAAATTCACTGGATGGGCTTCGTGGTAGATTGTAAATGATAGGGGAATTGGTGAACTTGAAAACAGATTAATAGATGGTATTCCAATCAGAAGAACAAAGAAAAAAAAAAAAGACTGGTGCCTAAGGGCCCATCGGTAAATATCAAACAGATTTGACCCTCAGGAAAATAGAAGAAAGAAAATTGGAAGGCAAATGAGTGAAAAAATAAATTCCTCATATTTGGTGAAAAACAAATTTATAGATTCAAGATTAACTACAAATCTCAAGCAGATAAATGCAAAGAAAGCCAAATCTTGATATGTTATTTTTTTAAAAAAGGAAAATGTTAGAATCATTGGAGAAAATAATCTGTATACTGGGCTATAAAACAAGTGTGAACGTATTTACATAGATTGAAATAATGTTGCAGATATTCTCTGACTAAAATGGAACTAATTTAGAAATCAATAGCAATAAGATACTCAGAAAAAAATTATGTGAAAACTATACAACACATTTTAAATAATCCAAAGAAAAAATATCAAGAGAATTACAGAATGTGTCAAATGAATAATTAAAACACACCAACCTCTAATTTTTGAAACACAACTAAATCAACACTTAGAGAAAAATGCAGAGTTTTAAATGCTTATAATATAAAAGAAGAAATGCCTAAATCAATAACTTAAAGTTAAAAAGCTAGAAAAAGATGGTCAAAATAAAACCCATGCAGGAATGAAGAAGGAACAATAGGATAAGACCAGAAATCAATGAAATACAAAACAGACACTCAGTACAGAAAAAATTACAAAGCCAAAGCTGGTTCTTTGGAAAGGTCAACAAAATTGATATACCACTAACCAGGTGGGGAGAGAGAGAGAGAAGGCACACAGATTACTGACAGCATGAATGGATTTACTGATCTGATTAGCACTAAGGCCTTAATAATAAAGAATGTTATGAACAATGTTATATCAACAACATCCAACAATTTAGATGTGAGGCAATATATGAAAAATTAGTCGAGTAGCAAGGAAATGAATGTGAAAATATAAAAGAATGAGAATAAAACATGGTCAATGATCAGGAATTGAAAATTTAAAAAAGGGCGGGGGAAAAAGAATCTTGGCAGCCTAAATGAGAATATGAGAAAAACTAAAATGTTATTAGCTGTTTTCTATATGTGGGAAAATAAATTTTTAATTCTTGCTGGTAGAATCTACAGATATAAACAGAAAAGAGGGAGCTATTTTGAGGGAGTCTTTTAGTTAAATAAGAATTTTGATTATGTGCTTCTGATCTGATGTGATTTGCCTGAATTCCATTTAAAAATTAAAAGCTATCAGAAATAAAACTTTCTCAAAAGGACCAGATTTTTTTTTTTACTATTATGAAGCCATGTAAGTACTATATTACATATAGTGACCAATTTTACAAAATTCTGCAATTGTTTCTCTTTAAAAGATCTGTTACTTTTTATAATTAGTATGTTACTTTTTATAATTAGTAGGTTTTTTAAGGCTGTGTGACAACTCGCCACAAACTTAGCAGCTTAAAACAATGCTTATTTATTTTCTCAGTGCTACTGTGGTTCAGGAGTCCAAGCATAGCTTACTTGGGTTTTCTACTTACTGTCTCACAAGATTGAAGTCAAAGGGTTGGCTGGCCTGGGCTCTTTTTCAGACTCAAAGTCTTGTTCCAACCTCAAATGGCTGTTGGCTGAATTCAGTTCCTTGTGGTTGTAGGACTAGGGTGCTCACTCATGTGAGGGACCTCTCTCAGCTCCCAGAGCTCCTGAGGTTCTTGGCATTCAGCCCCCTCGTAGGCTCACTCACGTCATGGCAACTTCTTTGAAACTGAAAGAATGCTCTCTTGTTGTCTAGTCAGCCAAGAAAGAGTCTTCTGTAATTCAAAGTGATCACACAAGCGACATTTCATCGTGTTTGCCCTATTCTGTAGGCTAGAGGCAAGTCACAGTTCTGCCCATACCTAAAGGTTGTGGGGTTACAGGAGGTTGTGAATCCCTGGGATCATCATGGAGTTCTGCCCATCAGTCCCCAAATGTAAGGCATCGCCATGTTTAATATAGTAAAGGTTAATATTTTTAAGAGTGAAATATACAGTTATATTTGTGTGAGATAATTTTAGATGATTTTTCAGACCACAATAGGCCATTTTCAAATACTAAAGCTAGTTGTGTAAAATTACCCATATTGGCTGGTTGTCCTATATTAGACTTGTCTTTCAATTTTATAGATTTTAAGTGGAAAAAAATTTTAAGTGAGAAAAAAAATCTAAAATATAAGGGCTATACAGATTTGTTTGAAGTCTTTAATCAACTTTATTTGCTCACATATTATTAAATAATGTCCCTGGAAAATGTTGATAAATCTTTAAATATCTTTTTTTACAGATTTGATGAAAACAGACTCTGACATTGGTTAGAAGAAGGGATGAGGTCACCTGTCTTTGTTTCACATTGTGAATCTAACATTCTGGTCTTTCACGACTAATCTAAGATTATGACCACATGAATTTCGCTCTGCATTATTAACTCAAACTGCATTTGGTTAATGTAACTTGAGAAAATAAAATTTACTTAAAAGACAATGTATGAAACTCTCAATGAGATTAGAGAAATCAGTGATATAACACATAATCTCAGATGGTATAATTTATAATGTAAGAAGAAATGTAATTATGGAAGCAGGCAGCAACATTTAATTTGCTCGTCCATCTTTCTATTTCCCCTATACGTGCTCTAACTACTTCACTGGTGTCTACACTAAAATGCATCTATGTATGCTTATGTTGACCCTCTTAGCTCAATGAAGCACACTGAGTGGCATATCTCTGTAGGAGACATGACTCAGCTCCCTTCCATCAATAAAGTGTGCCCTTTGAGTTGTTTCCCCAATACTGTAATTGTGATGCACCATACAGAGTCTTCTGTCCGATAGGGAGCAAGGATGGCTTTGTTGTTACACATCTAGCAAGAATCTCATTCTTTGTGTGTGTGAACAGCACCAAAATTTCCTAGGTATGCATCATTTGTGGCACAGACTAGGCAACCTGCCTCATTAATGTGCACATCTAAGGTTGCTGTAACTATCAGTAAGAAACTGTGTTAAACAAATGGCTTTGTTTTTTCACCTGCTAGGCTCTAATAGCATCCCCAAAGTAATCTTAGTCTAACAGCTTGAGTCTTTTGCAAAAGCGATCAAGTGATCAATTCTTTTTAACACTGAGATGTAAACTTCAGTGCTGTGTGGAATGCCAGGTGCAGGAACAGTTGCCGTGAATAACAGCAGAAATTTAATATGAGTCATACAATTTAGCATGGGGCCCCACTAACTGATATTAAGTCATTACACCATGTCTGAAAGAAGTGAGGCAGGGGGCCTAAAGGAAATCAGGCAGTTGATCTAAAAATATGTTTTTATTCATTCAGAAAATATTTCTTAAACGTCTAAGATGTGCCAGGCTGTGCTAGGCATTAATGAGAAAGCAGCAGATTAGGTTGATGTGGTCACTGCTGGCATAGGATGCATATTTTGGTAAAGAAGAGAGATAAATATATGCAAAAATAATACTTTAATTAAAATTTTATTGGAGTCTCCTGTGATACAATAGGATATTTCAGTGTGTAATGAGAGTAAGTAACTTGAAGATTTTGATGTATCTCATTTTCACAGAAATTAATGGATCTGAAAAACTTATATTTGAGTTGATAAAGATTGATGTATATAATTTTATTATTCAGTATTGCCAATCAACGTATCTATTTGGGGGCATGCCCACATATATTTGTAAAAGAATTCTTTTTAAGCCATATATCTAGGACAAAACCACAATATGTTATAACTCCAAAATCTTTATTATGAATAGGCCCATCACATGCAATATTTATAATTAAAATTCAGAAAATGAGGTTTTTATAATATCTGATTATCATTTCATGTTTATTATTTATTTACACATATGTATGCAAACTAGAAATTTAAGAATATAATTCATATATTACATATATAGGCTAAAAAGATTTCATTTTTATTGTTTCTGATTTTTAATTTAGTTTTATAACTTTAATATACTGACTGCACTAATTTCATTTAAAGGAGTTGTATCTGGGCATTTTTAAATATAAGTGTACCTTGTTTCATACAGCAACAAGAACCCTATGGGTTAATTGAATCCACAGTCAAGTATTCACACATTAATTAACTTGAAGGAAAGTCTATTGAAGTATGCAAACCACCAAGTCAAGGTGCCAATTTAATTTTTATTTTAATCAGATCGTCCAATCTGTGAAGTTGCTTATGGTCCTAGTTCATAGAGAGATGTGTGCAAGTTCATTAATATTGCTATAATGCTTCTGAAAAAAAGAACAAAACCTATATTTGAAATGGAGGTGATTTAATTAATATTTATAGGATTTAAGGAGAATTCACTGTGGTTATACTTCATAGACTTTGCTTTCTGTGTGAGTATAATTTATTTAGTATAGGAATTAATTTGGAGGTATTGATGCTAAGATTTAAGAATTCTCCAGACAACAGCTATACTTAAACTGGTGCCAGGTATTTTAGTAGAAGACATCAAAAGCCAAAATAACCCATATTGCCCCTGCAATATATATAAGTAAGTCTCAAGTACTACAAAGCAAAAATAAATTATCTCTAGAGGTTCTCCAAGCTAATGGTTTGTTTGTTTTTTTCTAAAATTGTAACAAAGTTTTAAACACCAAATTAAAGTATAGGTTTGCAGGACCATTGGCCTGGAAGGAATCAGGATACTAGAATTTTGCACATCTCACAAATTACCTAGAATCAGGACAGCAGGGTTTTCATATCTTTATAAAATAATGGGGTAGATAAATAATTAACTGCAAGGCTCTTTTAGCCTGAAATTCAGCAATCTACAGTGGGCATACAAACTTGTTTTTTTTTTTTTCCTTCTTTGGATTTTTATATATTTTAACTTTTTTTTTTTTTAAGCCCTGAGTTAGCTATTGAAAACAGGATGGCAGTTTTCAAAAACCTAAAAATAGAATTACCATATGATCCAGCAATTTTGCTTGTAAATATGCACCCAAAAGAATTGAAAGCAGGGACTGGAACAGATACTTGTACACCCATGTTTATAGCCGCATTATTCACTATAGCCAAAACTTGGAAACAACCAAAGTGTCTGTTGGCAGATGGATGGGAAAAACAAAATGTGATATGTGTATACAATAGAATATTCATCCTTAAAAAGGCAGGAGATTTGGACATAGGCTACAACACGGACAGGCCTCGAGAACATCACACTAAGTGAAGTAAGGCAGCCACCAAAGGACAAACTAAAAAGTTCCACTTGCCTGAGGTGCCTGGAGCAGTCACATCCATAGAGGCAGAAAGGAGGAAGGTGGTTGCCAGAGACTGAGGGAGAGACCTTATGGTCTGATGAGGATGTAGTTTCAGGCAGAGAAGATGTAAAGTTTCTGCAGGTGGATGACGGTACTGGTTGCCCAGCAATGTGAATGGACTTCATGTCGCTGCACAGACATTTAAAAGTAGTTAAAACGGTAAGTCTTACGTTGTGTCCATATTTTACCTAACAAACACGTCCTGAATCTATGGGAAAGTTTTGAGAAAAATTATTAGGACAATTATGAAAGGATCTAATATTCAATATTAGTGTTTGGGGGTATTGTCTTTTAATATGGTAGATACTTTTAATATGGTGTGAACCAGTGATTGAAATTTTAGTCCTTTTTCTTTCACACTTGACCAAAAGAATAGTTTTCTCCATACTCTGATATAAGGATTTCAGGAAGCACCAAGAAGGCAGGGTGAATTTGAGATATGTAAAGAATAGGATGGAGGACTACTTTTTATCTGATAAGAACTCAAATTCAAAGAAATTTTCATGATTATTAGGCCTGTTTTTTTTAATTTAATTTTTTATTCATGAGAGACAGAGAGAGAGAGAGAAAGAGAGAGAGAGAGGCAGAGACAAAGGCAGAAGGAGAAGCAGGCTTCCTGCGGGGCTCAATCCTGGGACTCCAGGATCACACCCTGGGCGGAAGGCAGATGCTAAACCGCTGAGCCACCCAAACATCCCTAGGACTGTATTTTAAAGGAAAATACAAAACAGCTGCATATAAAAACACAATTTATTTTCCTACTACTCTAGTGCTTTGAATTTATATGAATATTAAATAATTAATTTAACCCAGAAACTGTCATTATTTCCCCTTAGCAGAATTAAGTTATTGATATTAAAAAAAATAAGAAAAGAAATTCCTTTCAAATAATGCGTAATTTCTTTTGAAATTTGTTCGGCATTTACTTTTGAAAGTAAATGGGCCTGATATTCTTGGAAATCACTTCAAAAGATCAATGAAGCACTAATTGAATACTTGAATTTGGCACGTCCATCCTAAACTAACCTATCACACACAGACTCTTCCATTTCAAGAAAATACCTTTTCTCAGGTTGTAGGCTTCACATAGAAGACAAAATTAACATTTAGGCTTCAAAGGACTCTACTGAGTATAAAGAAAAAAGGAAAATTTTGTGTTAAGCAAGATCATTATCAATATCTTGAAAACTAGACCTATCTTACAAAAAGCCTTGATTTAGCAAATGTATTTGTGATATTGAGTTTACTTAGAGACAATTTTGAAGACGGTCCTTCATTTGGAATAAAGATATTGTAGAGCAATTGAAGATTAGCGGTTGACGGATTTCAGGTTCTATAATGTTCTACTTTATTTTTTCTCAACGCTACCCTCGCCTGCAATAGCAAAACATTTTAAATACTATGATAGAACTGAGATGAGACATTTCAATAGATATGTTTTTCACTCTAGATCTAGGAGGAGAGGGGCACAGGCTTCCCCCTTACATTCCTGTGGTTTTTCTTAACGAATCCATGGCTGAGTTTAAATAAAAGTTTTTTTTTTTAGGTTTGTTTGGTTTTGTTGCTGGTATGATTTGGTTTGTTTTTCTCTAGTTTTATCTGTTCTAATTATCTTTAGTGGAGGGGTTTTGTTTTGTTTTGTTTTCAACAACTACATTTTGCAAGATAAAAAGACGTTCACTCTTTGTGGGGAGTAAATTCATTCACTCAATGGAATAAAACTCTTATTTACAATCTGGATTCAAAACCTATCATGGCACCACCAGCATTTCTCTCTCACAGTACTTATGGAAAGATACTGAAAATTCAACAGACTATCCCTAAATCAGTCTGAAAGAATTCAGTGTGGTATAGTTGTATTGGCTTATATTGAAAGGCCATGCTGATTTAAGGCCTTTCCAACTATAGAAACTCCACATTGTGATTTATCAATCCTCTCCATCTGAATCTAGATATTCTTATTTTCCTGGTCTTGTAGTATTTCCTGGTCTTGTAGGTACTTTAACTTTTGTATATTAATAATGCAGTATGTTGGGTTGAATACTTTTATTAATTAGTTAATTTAGCACATGTTTATTTAGCAGCTACTATGTACTAGGCAATATTCACAGTACTGACATCACTTCACTGAATAAATCCAGTAAGCAATAGTTTAAACTTTTCCGGTAGTAGACTGCTCTTTTAAAATTAATAATTAAATTGAATCATTTAGATAAGTAAGGGAGATTGCACTGTGGTCCTATTGAAATGCATGGAAGTACTCCTTCGGAATTGGCTGATTGTTAGTTTTCTCAGGCTGGAAGTAATAGCGTACCACCATTGAAGCACCATTATGTTTTCATTACCCTGTGGAAACAGAGTGAAGAGAAGCAGTAATTGTACATGGTGACAAGCAAAGCCAACCAAGTGGATGTTTGGGAAAACTAAACAAAAACACCATGACTACGTAATTAGGCATAAAAAGAATTGCAGTCCTAAGTCAGAACTTGGATCACATGCTACCTGACACCATATGGCCTTAAAGCCCCTGAATTCATTGGACTTCAGCTCTGTCCCTATGAAATGAGAATCAGAGCTGGCATTTATAAGCACTTACCACACACTAGGAACTATTTTCAGCTCTTTAAATATATTGCTTCATCGAATCCTCATAACACCCCAGGAGGAGATACTATTACTATTCCCTTTTTACAGATGATGAGATGATGGTACATAAATTAGAAAACTGTCCAAAATCACACAGCTTATGAGTGGGAAATGAGATTTGAATCCAGGAAGTATTACTCTAGAATCCATGCTCTTAACCTGTGTTTTGTTTTTTTTTTTAAGATTTTATTTATTTATTCATGAGAGACACAGGCTCCCTCCTTCATCCCACAAGGGAGTCCGATGCGGGACTCGATCCCAGGACTGGGATCAGGACCTGAGTTGAAGGCAGGTGCTCAACTGCTGAGCCACCCAGGTGTCCCTGTGAGTGTTTTTATGAGGCTACACATGGGATAATAAAAATTAAAGAGTTTTGTAATCTATTGTGTCCATAAAGTATAATAGTATTAAAGTGTGAATGAGGAAACTTACCTATTTTGTGTGTGTGAACTCATTTTTAAAATAAATAGAAAGTAAGTTAGCTGCTCAAATCCAGTAGGACCAGGCCATGTGCTCAGATTTGACCCACTAAGCCACAGTATGGAGAACAGCCCAGGACAGTGAGGTCGCAGTATTTATTTTCCAGCTCTCTTCCTTCAGGGTTATTTCTGGTTGGCTCTGTCCCTGGATGGCAGGTGGCTGCTCCTTTCCCCGGCAGCTTCTCTCTCTGACTTCATTCTTTGGCTTTCCCGAGAACTGCTAGCTCCCTCCTGTTAGACCCAAAGACAGTAGCAGTTGTATTTTGGTTCAGGGTTGTTATTGTTGTTTTTCTGTTTCTTGCTCTGCATTATTCCTGTGGTTTCCCTACACCCTGCACATATCTTTGTAAACAATCCCTTTTATAAATCCTTCCTAAATTACCCCAATTTGAATGTGGCATCTGCTTCCTGTTGATAACCTAATCGGTACGGTATATTTGCTCTTAGGAGACATTTGGGAGTGTGTGGGGGGGGGGAGTTCAGGTACTACTGGTAAGTTAATACAACTGTTAACTGAAACATCTATATTAAAGAATACTAACAATAAAAATATTCCAGTGAGAAGCCTATCTCCACCTTAGAAATACAATCTCTTAAAATAAAATTAGTATGTTTAAAACACACAAAAGCAAAGCCAAAAAGCAATATAGCATGCCCATGCATAACCAGAGCCTGTGATATTTTTCCCAACTTACTGTCTTATGTAACATAGCATTACTTTCACACTTCTTAAATAATTCATACATAGTTTCACAAGTTCAATGGTGCTGACTTCAAAACTCGAAATTTACATATTCTTTGTTTGGCAACATTACCATATGTTGGTAAACACTGAACCCATCTGGAATATTTTAAGCCTTTTCCTAATAATATTGTAAAGAATCAGATGCTAGAAATACTTATTTTTCTGAGATAAATGTCAGTTAATCTAAACCAGAGTCTTCTTTATTTTTTTGTCTGTGAGCTTATTTGCAAAAGAAAAATAGACTAGTGTACGTTGACAGATTAAAATGAGAAGCTATATCATTTTTGCCTCTACTAAAATATTGTATGTGGATAATTTTGAAATGTATTTACTTCTTCGTAAATACATATACATCAATATGGCAAAAGAAATCAACAATACTTCATCACATATGAAGCACTAAATTTTAAAATATAAATGCCTGTGCAAACATAAGTAGTACTTTCATTTTCATGAAACATATTGCCTAACTAACACTTTCCTTTTTTTACCTTATAAACCATATATACTGGTCAAAGCAAACAAAATATATTTATTGGATTTATAGTTGCTACACTTTTATGCATTTTATTCAACACATGATAAACAAGTAAATAAATGAAAAAGTGTTTACTCATCATGGTCACAATTGTAAGGGAAATAACCTGGTTGCTATTATGAAAGATAGGTTGACCTCTTTTTGGATACAGAGGTCAAAGAAAGTCTCTTTAAGGAGTTGACATCTAAACTTATGTCTGAAGGATGAGTTAACCCGGCCATGTGAACAGCATTGCAGAAGTACGAGAAAGCAGATGATCCTGAGCTGAGAAAAAAGGTTTCTATGTCTTAACAGAGGGCAATCGTAGCCAGACTACAGTGAGTGGAGCGAAGTGTCATGATATCATGATCGAATTTGGGGCTCCCTGGAGCCCTAGCACACAAGTGAGAAGTTTGAATCATATGTTCTTTTTGGAAGATACTGAAAGTTTTGGGATAGTAGGTGATGTTAACTGAATTGCCTCTTTAGAAGATGAGCCTAGATATGATGTAAGGAAGGGATTGGATGGAGTCATATGTGAAAGGAAAGCAGTCAGTTGAAAGACTATTTCATGAGTTCTATCAAGAGATAAAGGTGGCTTGGTCTGGTTAGTTGGTAATGGAAATGGAGAGAAGCAAGTGGAGTCAAGATATAGCTTGAAAGTGGAGCTGACAAGACTTACAATGGTTTGGGAATGTGGGGCCAAGTGACATGGAGTACTCATGGTTGACTCTCAAATTTCAGGCTTTACCAGATGCTAAATGGGGATTCCACTTGCTGATATCGACAAGACTAGGGAACCACCCAGAAAATGACCAGTCAGTTTCTTGCCTTAAGTCTGATATGATTCTTACTGTCATTCCTTGCTCCTTAGACTTCCTTATTTTATGTGATTCACAAGTCCTACTGATTGATACAGTGACACATTTTATGGCTGTTATTTAATTTACCTGTCTCCTTTGTAACATTTATATACTAATAATAAATATGCGTCCTTCCTATATTTTGTAAGTTATAAATAATTTGTAGAGTTACATCTCCTTTTATTTGTCAAATTTGGAATATGTTACTTTTTTTTTTCCAGGCTGCTAATATATAACAATTAACCCATACCCAATGAAAACATAATTTTTTTCAATCTTCTATCCTCTCAGTAAAGCAGGGACTTTATGTAACACCTGGGCCCCACACTGCCTAACGGACTAAGAAACAAATAACTTTTTGTTGATTTGGAATTGAAAGCAAAACATTGAAGTGATCCCTCACTCTTCTCCCTCCCTCCCTACCCCCTCCATTCCCCTCTACAGCCATGTGGCATTTGCTGCTGGTATGGTGGCAAACTCAAACCAAATTGATGTTTAGAGCTTGAAATTTGCTACTTGTGATGACCAACTGGTACCCAAATAGACTTTAGAACGTTCATTTATGAAGAAAGTGATTTGATTCTACCAAGTAAGGTAGAAATCATCCATCTCACAATTTTCAGCTTCCCTAAAAATTAGAACAAGAAGAAAAACTGATCATTGTTTCTTCATTCATTCATCTATGATACAAGAATACTATGTGACAATTTTATGAATATAAATATGAGTAAGAAAAGTTTTTGACCCCAGTTTATAGTATAAAAGGGGGAAAGTATAGCTAGTACTGACATATCTGTCTGCTATATTTTTCTCTGCCACTCTTATGAACAGAATGTATCCAACAAGTTAGCTGAACTTTGTGACTTGTATACCATGTAAAGCCAAAGGGTATCTGGAAGTGAACCTCAGGGTTCTTGTTAGGCAATATTTGTTCAATGTTAACTAATACCATAGTTATTAACATCATCTGATTTACATCCCTGAAGCAATAGCGTAAGACTGCAATTATATTCTCCTCCTTTTGAAGGAGAAGCTGAGGTTCAGGGAGTGTGAATAAGTTGTGCAAGATCATGTAGCTTGTGAGAGATGGAATTGGGATGTAAGGCAAGTGTAACTGGAGCTGTGACATAAGGCAGTCATCTGATTTATTTCCTCTCTTGGGTACTGGAGAATTCTAATTCCTTCTATTTCTGGAATCATGAGTAAAGGTGAGAGACCAACACCCCAGTCCTGTTTCTCAGCTGCATTGTATATAGCTAAATATGTTTCATCCATGTAAGAAGAACCATAATCATTTGAGGGAGCCATGAGTCCTTAAAACCTTTTCATTACAAATATCAAATTCAGCATAGCATCTTGGTTAATATTTTTTTATGTTAAAGGAGCACTAAGTTCAACTTCCTGTCATTTTTAATACTCACTTCCTTAAAAGTAAGCATATAGACAGAGATGTAGAGAAATGGAAATTCTCATACATCCTGAGGGAGCATATCAATCTGGTACAGTCACATTGGAAAGCAAGATGATATGAAGATGTATATATACTTCCTACTACCCAGTGATTCTAAATGTAGGTTCAAACTTGAAACAAATTCTCATATGTGCCCAAGGACATGTGGGCAGTGACGTTCAATGTAGCATTGGTTTCAGTAACAATAATTTGAAAAGGACCTGTAATTCTATCAATAAAGAAATAAGTAAATAACTTTTGGTAAAGTCCTGCCATGAAATATTATATAGTAGTTAAAGTGAATGAACCAGGGGAAATGCATTAGCATGGATAAATTTAAAAATGTAAAAAGTGAGCCATTATATTAAAAGCATAATACACAAAAAGTAATTCATTTTAGGTATAGATTTAAAACACTCCAAAAATATTGTATTACCCTATGTAGTATACTAGAATTCACATTGTACTGTATAATATATAATGAATATTGTATTGTTACATCACACATAACATATTCATTTTTAATTTATATGCACATCTATAGTAAACATGAAAACCTAGTTGAGGGCAGCCCCTGTGGCGCAGCAGTTTAGCGCCGCCTGCAGCCTGAGGTGTGATCCTGGAGACCCGGAATCGAGTCCCGCGCCGGGCTCCCTGCATGGAGTCTGCTTCTGTCTCTGCCTCTCTCTCTCTCTCTGTGTGTCTCTATGAATAAATAAATAAAATCTTTAAAAAAAAAAAAGAAAACCTAGGTGGAAAAGCTACGTAACAACTTCAGGTTGGTGGTTACTCTGGGGATACATTTTGATTAAAGAGGTTACAAAAGGGACTCACTTATCTGAAAAGTTGTTTGTAGTTTAATTACACGAAAACAGATGGAAACCACATCCTTCAAATGTTTCCATTTGTTAAAACAGGGTAGTGATTGATATATGGATATCCACTATAGAATCATAGTTTTATATTTGTGTGTATGAAATTTGATAATAAACAGAAGGCTTGCACTTGAAATGTTCTTCATAAGAACATTCTATTTACTTTATATAATTTGCTTTATTTACATTTTAAAGAGATTCATCTCTCCATTTTTTGTAATTCCTGTTTGTGAAATATAATTTTGGAGTGAAAAGTGTATTTCCAATCCCTATTTGATATGTATGCTTTTATATTAAATAGCTATAACAAAGTTAAGGACAAATATTTTGGCTGACATACAGTTATTTATCCTTTCTGCAGTTTTAAAACTGTGCCCTGTCTATGATCTCACATTCCTGAAATTCAGCCTTATGATGGCAGTTCAGTAATAAAATATCAGTCACAAAAACAGGCTGTGGAAATAAGCTGGTGACACTCCTCTTTTCCAGTGACTTAAGTACTTGAAAAATTTATAAATTCCCAGCTACTGTGATCATATCCATTTCTTTGTTAATAAGGAAAGTAAGTCCGTTTTAAAGATAAGGTAAAATTAGAATATTATTTCACAAGTCATTTACTTTTGAAGTCGGAAAATTGATCCAAGAATGGCTTGTTATTTGAATTCATCAGCCACAAAGTCGGTAACTATTCAGCCTTTTAGGAAGTAGTACTAGTAATAAGAAATACTGCTTTTGAGAATTATAACGTGATCTGAAAGATAGAAGTGTGATGATTTTAAAAGGAAATACCATTTGATTCTGAACTTATCTTTTTTTACTATCTTGCTTTATTCACTAAGTCTTCATATAAAATAGTCAATTTAAAAAGCCATACAACCATATGGTTCTATACCCTTAGGCAACGCCAACTTTTTCTTCTCCACAAAAAAATTATTTTGCCTATTTTTAAAATAAATTAGTTGTGTTTGTTGTGTAAAATAATTGAGGGGCACCTGGGTGGCTCAGCTGGTTAAGTGTCTGCCTTTGGCTCAGGTCATGACCCTGGCGTCCTGGATCAAGCCCTGTGTGGAGCTCCCTGTTCAGGGGAGTGTCTGCTTTTCCCTTTCCCTCTGCCTCTGCCCCTTCATCCAATTGTGCTCTCTGTCTCTCTTCCTTTCTCGCTCAAACTAAATAAATAAAATATTTTTTAAAATAATTGAAAAATAACTTATATGAAGTATTTGTTGGATATATAATTCTTAAAACAAAAGAAAAAAAGCTTTAAGTGTTTTACTGTTAGATCCATGGCTTTTATTTTTAACTAGAGGTAAAACTTTTCAACCCTTTTTCAGAGACCAAATATGTTCTCCAATTTTATTTTCCTTTGCTTAGGGAAATAATAGCTATTTCAACTCCTGCTTCTCTCACCATTTCCTTTATGCTAAACTCATTTTATATTTTAAAGGGCTCAAATGAAAGTTTGAAGGCAAAGTTCCAAACTTCATATACCTCTCCACTCCTATTTACAAATTAATTCCTGCTTCCAGCTTCCTGTGCTCATGGGGGCTGTCGTCAATTTCCAGTCACCCAGACTCAAAACCTTTACTGTCCTATGTTTTTGTCTCTTTCACCTTAACCTTCTCACTCTATTACCTACCAACCAAGAATCAGTTACCAAATTGACCACCCCCTTGTGGTACCTCTTATTACCTCAAGCCTGAATTACTCCAACAGTCTTCTAAGTGTTCTCCTTGATGCCATTCTCTCCTCGTCTTGACAACCCACTCACATCACTACTTTTTACCCACACTTCACTACTAGATTTAAATATACAGTCTGTTCTCTAATGATATTTACAACTTTTTTCTGGCTTTTGAGACATCACATAGTCTTGGTCGACACTTATTAGACCTAATGCTGGGACAAATTCTTATTGAGCAGCTACTATGTGTTACTTGTGTTAAGTGCAAGCAGTAGGTACACAGCAGTGACTGAGGCAAAAGTGATTCTTAACGTACTGCCCTCTTTAATCTTTATTTTACTTGTTTCTCCACAAAGTAAATAGTATCTCTCATTCCCCAATGAACAAAGCCTGATAACTTTGCAGTTTGGAAAATAGATACTGTGATTTCTGCATACACTGGTCATCCTGTTACATAGGTCTTTATTTTTCTCCTTGAATAATAAAAGGGAGGACAATTTTTGGGTGAAAAAAAAACCAGTCTTAATCATTAATCTACTGTACCAAATTTTGTTGTTTCTGATTTAAGATCAGTATCTTTCACGTCACTGCAAACATCAGGGAATTTCTTCATTATTGGCATATTAAATTATGCTAAATGGTAATTTTATTACATCCTATTCCCATTAACTCTGGAACAGTATGAATGGAGGGAAGGCTTGAGGTAGCCAAAGCTGTTGAGTGACGTGTCTTAAATATACCTTTTCTTCCTCTTTTATTTATTTAAGCGATTAGCAAATTAATCATTTTTTTCTAGCTTTGACTATAAAGAATTAAGGACATAATTTACAAAAAAAAGGATGATAATTTCCTGAGAAAATTTAAGTATCATGTTAATAAGTAAAATTGTCTTTAAATATGTGAGCCCTTACTGCAGATATAAAATTAATGCTTGGGAAAGTTAATAATGGAATACTACTCAGCAGCTAAAAGTAAGAAACTATTAGTACAAGTACCAACATAGGTGAATCCCAATTTATCATGCTGAAAGAAAGAATCCATGCCAAAAAAAAAGTACATACTGTATGATTCATTTATATAAAATCATAGAAAATACAAACTAATTTTATAATGAGAGAAAGCAGATCAGTAGTTGTCTGGGACACTGGTGGAGGAAGAATGGGTTGCAGATTATGGAAGATATCTCTTTTGCTGGTAACAAAAATATCTGATATCTTAATTACAGCTATGCATTCCCAGGTATAAACATATGTCAAAATTCATAAAATTGTACAATTTAAATATATACAGTTAATTATACACATGGTATACTTCAATAAAGAGAAAAATGTAAATATTGGAGGGAGATACCAAGATAAATATGATGTAAGTTTTTTTTTTCCAAAAAGGTATTCATTGCAGTAAAATGAAGGTATAGAAATTACTTTAAAAAGCTAGATTGATGGACACCTGGGTGAGTCAGTGGTTAAACATCTGCCTTTGGTTCAGGGTGTGATCCCGGGGTCCTGGGATCAAGTTCCGCATTAGGCTTCCTGCAGGGACCCTGCTTCTTCTTCTGCCTATGTTTCTGCCTCTCTGTGTGTTTCTCATAAATAAATAAATAAAATCTTTAAAAAAAAAAAAAGCTAGATTGACCTACCTGTGGAAGTATTCAAAATGAAATAAGCAGACTTCTGATTAAAAGATCACCTGGCTAGTAGAACTGGTTGATCATGAGTTCTGGTTTCTCTTTAAAATGTCTATAAAGCACATATAAAAACAAATTTAAAAAAAAAAAGCAGAATATTCACAGGTATGCAGTCAATTGGGACCAACAGCATATTGGCAGAATCTGAAAAGATTCTCTAAATCGCTAAGGCAGAAAGAACTGGATTGAATAGCTTATCATTGGTTTAGTTTTCTGGAAGTGAAGAGTTTTCAGCCTTTCGCAGTGTCTTTGATCTACTCTGACAATCTCTGTCTTTTTTTTTTATTTTTTTTATTTTTTATTTTTTTATTTATGATAGTCACAGAGAGAGAGACAGAGAGAGAGAGGCAGAGACACAGGCAGAGGGAGAAGCAGGCTCCATGCACCAGGAGCCTGATGTGGGATTCGATCCCGGGTCTCCAGGATCGCGCCCTGGGCCAAAGGCAGGCGCCAAACCGCTGCGCCACCCAGGGATCCCATCTCTGTCTCTTAAAATTGCTGCAGTTAGACACTTGCCAGCCAAAGGGAATACTGGTATAGTGGATTGATATTTCCCATGTTTGTTAGTTTTCTATTTGTTGTTCCTGTTCTTTGTTTTTATTTTTGTCTTCCACTCTTTTTAAAAATTTTATATGATTACTTTTCTCTACTTTTTTAGCATATTGATTATACTTTTAATATTTTTTAATGTGTAACATAGTTAAAAGGATTTTTAAGGGCTCAATCTCATGACCCCAAGATCATGACCTGAGCGAAAACCAAGAGTCCAAGATTCAACCGACTGAGCCACCCAGGTGTCCCATACTGATTATACTTCTCTCTTTACTTTTTTAAATGGTTGCTCTACAGCTTGAAATGTATATTTATAGCTAATCCAAATCTACTCTCAAATAACATTATACCACTTCAAGAATAGTGTGAGTACCTTATAATAACAAAATAATCCTAATTCCTCTCCTTCCTATCCCTTATATCATCAATGTCATCCATTTTACTTACATATTACATTACACACACACACACACACACACACACACACACGCATACATAACTGAATAAATTGTTAGTATTATTTTGGACAAATTACAATCTACTGGATCAACTAAGAATAAGAAAAATAAAAGTTTTGTTTTACTTTTATTTATTCTTTCTTCAGTGTTCTACATTTCTTCATCTACATCTAACTGACCTATAAAGAATTTCTCTCTGAAGAACTACTTTTAAGATTTCCTATAAGACAAGTCTACTGATTTACTGGTAACAGATTCCTTCAATTTTTATTTTTCTGATGAAGTCATTATTTCTCCTTTGTTTTTGATGGATAATTTTTCAGGGTATAGATTTCTAGGTTGGTATGCTTTATTTTTTTTTTTTACTTTCTTATCTTTTTCTAATCACTTTAAATATTTCTCTCCTGGGCAGCCCGGGTGGATCAGAGGTTTAGCTCCACCTTCGGCCCAGGACATCCTAGAGACCCAGCATCGAGTCCCACGTCAGGCTCCCTGCATAGAGCCTGCTTCTCCCTCTGACTGTGTCTCTGCCTCACTCTCTCTCTCCCCGTGTGTGTGTGTCTCTCATGAATAAATAAATAAAATCTTTATAAATAAATAAATAAATAAATAAATAAATAAATAAATAAATAAATAAATAAATATTTCACTCCAATTCCTTCCTTCTTGCATGATTTCTGAGAAGAAATCAGATGTAATTCTTAATTTTTCCTTTGTTCCTCTATAGGTAAGTTGTTTTTTGGTTTGTTTTTGTTTTCATTCTGGCTTCTTTCAGGATTTTTATCTCTGGTTTTTTTTATAATTTGAATATGACATGCTAGGTGTAAGATTTTTTGGCATTTATCCTGCTTAGTGCTCTCTGAGATTCCTGGATCTATGGTTTAGTATATATTCTTAAGGGGACATTCTTAGTCATTATTGTTTCAAATATTTCTTCTGTTCCTTTTTCTCTTCTTCTGGTATTCCTAGTTTTCCCACAGCTCTTGGATATTCCTCTTTTTTTCCCCAAGTTTTTACCCTATTTGCATTTTTAAATATTTTATTTATTTATTGTTGGAGAGAAAGATTGAGAGCACAAGTGGGCAGAAGGAGAGGGAGAAGCAGACTCCTGCAGAGCAAGGAGCCTGATGTGGGGCTCAATCCCAGAAATCTGGGATCATGACCTGAGCCAAAGGCAAACACTTAACTGACTGAGGCACCCAGGTACCCTGCATTTTGGTCTTCAAGGTTTATATTGACACATCCTCTAGCTCAGAGATACTTTCTTCAGCCATGTCCAGTGTTCTACTAAGCTCATCAAAGGCATTTTTTATTTCTGTGACAATGTTTTTTTCTCTCTAATATTTCTTTTTGGTTCATTCTTAAGTTTTCCATCTCTGCTTACATTGCCCATCTCTTCTTACATGCCATCTAATTTATCCATTAAAGTTCTTAGCATATTAATCATATTTGTCTTTAATAAATCTAACATCCCTACCATGTCAGATTTTTGATGTTTGCTCTCTTTACAATTGTTGCTTTTTGACATAACTTATAATTTTAATTTTTTTTCTTAATAGCTTTACATGATGTACTAAGTAAAAGAAGCTATTATAAATAAGCCTTTAGTAGTGTGGTGGTAAGGTGTGAGGGGAAAGGAAGCACTCCATAGTCTTGTGATTCTGTCTTTCAGTGATGCTATACCTCTGGACTGTGAGCTTCACAAGTATTTCCTAGTTTCTTTTCTCTCCCCTTAGGTGGAACAGGATGCCTTCAGTGAGCTGGAGATGAGTATTTCCCTTCCCTGGGTCAATTAGGTATTGATATATTCCAGCTGGTTAGGTTGTGTTTAACCAGTTTAACTTGAGCACAGGTTTATTAAGAAGAAAAGAGTGGTTTGACAAATTTCTAAAGAGTGCTTTTCTCCTACTCCTGCCTAAAGTCTGAGGGAATTTTTATACAATATTAACTTTAATAATCTGGTCAAGTTCCTGGAGGAACCTACAAAATATGGGGTCCCCTTATGACTGAGGCCCCATGGAGTTTTTAACTTTCAGACTTGTCCACAGTGATCCCCTAGCAGTTTGTCAATTATAGTTCATGTTTTCCTTCCCCAGCACTGGTTTTTGTAGTAGTTTCCTTCCAAGAGTTTCTGTTCTGGGAAGCCATGATTCCCTGTCCTTGCCTGTCTGTCTCTCCAGCTTTGAAGCAGAGTTTTGCTCTATGATGTCATCTCTTTTAAAGATCTAAGAGGAGTTGTTGACTTTTCAGTCTCTTTAGATCTTTACTTGTTATTGGGATGAAGTGATGACTTCCAAGCTCCTTACATGCAGAACCAGACCCACTATCTTTATTTTGGTTTGGAAGTGCAAGCCCTGAACCAGAACATTGAAGAATCATTGCTGCACTACTAGGTGCATGTTTTGTTTTGGTTTGGGTATTTTTTTGGAACATCCACTGAGAGATTTGTATTCATCATAAAGTCAAGAAGTAAGAAAAAAATGCTATTTAGCATTTGGGGGGAATAGAAAAGTAATTAAGGACAAATTCAAGGGAGGACTGAGAGGAACTTTAGCACATTGATGTCCTTGGGAAGTATCCCAAAAAATGAAGGAGCTGTAATTGAAGACAAACCCAAAAGAGTCATCCCAAAATTTAATATCTGATCTGCACAATGAGAAGAACTTCTTCATTTATATTGTCTAGACACGATCTGGAAATATATTTTGGCAATATATTCTAATACATATAATATATATACTCTCTATATATAATATTCTAATATAGATATTCTTCAAAAATAATTTAAAAAGATATGTATCTTGAGAGTTTTGTGATAGAAAAAAAGTTATTGACATAGCAGACCTATACTGAGAATAAACTGTACAAAGTGCTACCTACATACGGACTTCTTTATTTTCTGCAATCACTGACTACTTTGAGAAATGCAGATGTACTTGTGCTTATGTGTACAAAATTGTGTTCACAGTTAAGGAGACTCACAGTGTACCTGAAGCACACCCATGGAACTTCTTAGCCTTCAACGTAGACTAGGTGTTGAGAGGGAAATATCATGATGGACTTTTATGGCCAGACCAGTTGCATATATTATGTGGAGGAAATGAAAGGGTCTGAGCTATTCAATATTTACCCATATACTCTTAAAGGAAAAAAAGTACTTACTGACACATTTCAGCTATAAAGTGGATCAAATGTAAAAAACTCAAATGATTTAGTCACAGAATATTTAAGAAGCATAACCTGAGAATCCATTATAAGGAAATAATTCCAGTTGATTCATGTAACAAAATATCTATCTTCGCAGTGTCGTAATAATGAAAAATTTTAAATTTCCTTTTTAAATGTACTGTCTGAACTTTCCCATCATTGAAACAACATCTACTTCATAACTTATTGTAATTTCAAAGATTACTACCTATAATGTGTTCTTTTAGCATAGTTTTATTTTATTCATGATTATACAGGCAAGTTCCTCTTTAATCAATTGTCCTTTCAAGATTGTGGCATTTTCTTTCTGATCTCTCTTACTAATTTTAGACTTTTGCTTTTATGACTAGGAATTCTATTAATTTTCAACACTTTCCAATTCTCTCATAAAATAGATATTTTAGTTAGCTAATATTTGCCATGTCAAAATAAGCAAAACATTTTTTCTAATGGAAATACACCTAAAAGTATTTGAGGTAAATAAAATACAAAAGATAATTTTATCTCTAAATATAGCTATTTAATATAAAGTTTTCTGAAAAGATTTGTTAGCATAAAAAACAATAGCCTGTTTATTTACTATTGATGCCTATTATATCCCAAGTACTGATCTATGTCACTTTTGTGTAGATTATTTTCTCAAATTCCCCACACCAACCCTATTAGATAGATGCTATTAGTATTAGTTTATAGGTGAGAAAATGAGGTGCAGAGAAAAATAAGTGAATTGCTAAGGGTAAGCTGTTGAGCCAGAATTCAAAGTTAAGGAAATCTAACTCCAGACTTGGCTTTTAAGAATTCCACATTATTAAAAAAAAAAAATCCACATTATTCATCCCTATTAAGTAGGCCACATCATACTTATGGAATAGCCGAATTAAAGAGACAGACATTCTACACTCACTCAATTCTTATGTCACAATCATGTGAGTACTCAAAAATAATTTGCTTTTCAGCAAGTGAGGATGCTATCAGTTTTAGAAGTTTTGCTGATGTATATATTATATACAAATACATTTTAAGATTTAGAAATGTTAGAAGTATTCTGGAATGTCAAATAATCATGCCTAGTTAAATTAAAGAAACCTGAGTAGGCTATGAACTACGATTATTTTTTTCATTAAACAATTTAAGATCCCTTCACAATGTGGGGCTCAAGAGACTGCTTAACATGAGCTTAAACATTGGAAGCATTTGTAGAGAAATTCTATCACTTATTGTTTTATTGTTATTTCTCTAGTAGATTCTCAGATTTAGAAATATTTGTTTTAGATGAACTATTGTATGGAAAATAAGCATGTTTTAAATGGGAATCTGATAAGCATCTTAGGAAAATATTTAAATTACAGTAACTGATTTTGACATCCTCAGTAAATGCCAAGAAACATAGCTTTTACAGCAAGTTCATGGAAATGTTCAGATAAAATATTCATGAATTCTCTACTAAAAGAAAAGCCTCTTATGGTTTTGTTTGACAGAAGATGACCTTTGCTTCAATAAGTTCCAATCTTTGCTGTAACTTAGTGTTTAGATGCCCTGCTTAGATGAATAAAACATAGCATTTTGTTCTTTGTGTTTTCTAGTATATGTGATAATTAATAGAAAGGGAGACTTTTGAAGTTTTAAAATGAAGTAAATGGGTTAAAAAAAAGGCATTAAGAAATCTTTGAAGATCAATTTTCAGCAGGAAATTTGTCAAAGCAATTAGGATCCACCCTGACTTGGGCAAACATAGTAGTGCTCAATTGATGTGCTCTTTCAAAAAAACTAAAGCATTTTTAACTTTAGTGATCCGTGCTAGTCATACAGTCAACAACCTGATGGTTCATACAAAGATGGATCAACAACTGAGTTGTGTACCAAAAAAACAAACAAAGAAAACTTTATGAGGATAAAATCAGTCAAATATACTGTAGTTTTTATTATCATGAAAAGAAAACAAATGGAAACATGAACTGGATCATTTTCAACCACATGTCCTACAGATTTAATCTGGTTTCAATTTAGTATTTGTGCTTCTGGCTTTAGTTTTTGTATTCCTTGAAGAGATAGAGAGTACTGTTTTCTACTGATATATATGCAGAAAGTACTAGCAGTCAAGGTTGACAAGAAGTCACCTACTCATGTCCTGAAGATTTAAAAGTTTGCTAAAACTGTTCCACCACACCTTTTTAGGAAATAAGTTATCACGTGATTCAAAGAGAAGCACAACATTAGTTTTTGTGGTCATAGGACGCCATTGATGCATTTTTTTAAAAAAAATTTTATTTATGTATTTGTGCATTTATGTATTTATTTCAGAGAGAAAGGCAAGCGTGAGCATGGGAGCAGGTGGAGGGGCTGAGGAAGAGGGAAAGAAGCAGATGCTCTGGTGAGCAGGGAGCCATCCCAGTACCTGGGACCATGACCTGAGCAAAACCAAGGGTCGGTCACTTAACTGAATGAGCCACCCAGGCACCCCACCAGTGCTGCATTTAATTTAAATTACTGAATTTACTTCATGGCCTCAGTAGGTAGATGTAGGGAATAAAGAGTGGATTCATTAATATTTTTGTGATGATCTATATCAATGATGTGAATATTTGATTTTAATAGATACATTGACATGAGATGTCTCTGAACAAGGGATAATTGTGCCCCTCTTGTGGGAATTATATATATCTTATGCCAAAAATCTCTGACCTTACTGGACACATCCAGAAACACTGGTGAAGAACGTTACCCATATTTGGCTAATATGTACTTGCAGAATTAAAACAAGTAAAACGTCAAATTCATATTATTGAACTTGTTCATTGAAAGCACATGCCCTAAAAATAAGATTCCAGCATATTGTCATGATTTCTAGCCTGGTGTTTTTAATTCATCAAGTACCAGTGGGTGACATGAAATTTATGTATGTTCGTTGATATACAATCAAAAATGGAAAATTCCAAGGAGATATGTTAGTTTGAATAAATGTATGAATTTCCTGGACTTACCTTCTAGATCACCTGTCTCCAAACATTTCTACACAAAATTAGCCCTTGACATGCTGCTTTTCAAGAAAGTTTCTCCTTGGTCAGATGAGTTAAGGAAAGGTGCCTACTATATGAACTTCACTAATTACAAAGCAGAATAACATATTAAAAGCTCTGATAATATCTTTAATAAGGAAACTCTTTTGGCTTTTTAAAAAATGTAACGTCCCAAAAAAGTACTTATCTACAAAACCATTTTACTGTGCAACATTTATTAAAATCTTAAACATAGAATTTTCGTGAAAGGGATTCCCAAGTTAGCATTTACCAAAGACATTCAAATTTAATAAGTATCCTTTGGAAGTTGTTTGCCAAAACTCTCTCATGCATGAAGAAATAAGTTTGTTTCCCTCATGGTTTCTTAGCATGTTGGATATGTAAGGTTCTCCTAGATTTGTGATAGTAACTATTACAGAGTCTTTCATAGGATTTATTGATGAAATTTCTCTTTTCTTTTGTCTACAACAATAATAATAGACAATTTTGAGTTCTTGCGATGTGTCAGGAATTATTGTAAGTACTTGAAATGGAATAACACGTAATCCTCACAACAACCCTCAATGATGGATATTATTATTTCCAATTTTTAGAAGAAAAAATGAGAAAACACAGAGGTTAAGTAAATTGATCAATAACATGACCAGTGAGTAGCAGAGCTGAGATTCAAATCCAAACAGCGTGGCTCCAGAGTCCATTTTTTTAATCGCAGTGCAGTACTAGCTAGCACTTATGAAGCCTGTCCTAAGACTCTCCTGCTTCTCCCTCTATCCCTATTCATTTGTAGCTGCAGCTTTCTCAGTGAAGTAGATAAGATACCTCAGTGAAAAACCTAGTTTTGCTTTGGAAGCTTAAGACACGTTACAATCTTTCTGACACATGCCAGCAACAGGATAGTAATCAATACAAATTCTTGAGCCAAAATCAAAAGAATAAATTTTTCAAAGATTAGGCTAACCTTGGTTCCAAAAGTAGCTTTCTAGCATTCTGATATTTTATGAGCATGGTACCAGTACAAAGTTTTCATTTTATGTGCATAGCATGAAATAAAAGACATACCATGCTTTCTCCTCTTTTTTGGATATTTGAAGTACTTTATTTAATCTAGAGTATTCAAAATTTATTTGAAGATAAATAAAATATCTTCTAATAAACATCTTGAAGAACAGCATTACAACCACCCTAAGTTTGGTAAACTGAGTTATGACCAGTAATATGCTAGTGTTTAAAAACTGACTTTCCAGGACAAGAAGGAAAGGAAAGGAGGGAGGGGGGGCAGAGAGAGAAACAGAGAGAGGGGAAGAGAGAGAGAGAGAGAGAGAGAGAGAGAGAGAGAGAGAGAAAGGAAAGGAAAGGAGGAAGGAAGGAAGGAAGGAAGGAAGGAAGGAAGGAAGGAAGGAAGGAAGGAAGGAAGGAGCTGATTTACAGTGTTTGTTGAATTGTGAAAAGATAGGCAGGATAGGGTCTGGCAAGCAGATGAAAGCTGGTATCAGCATACCATATATTTCTCAATCTTCTCAAAATCTAGAATTACCTCTTATATCATCATAAAAATTGCCATCTCTTGATGTGGAAGCAACACATAAGAGGCCAAGAGGGGTTTTTAAGGATTAAAGTTAAGGACCTTATCTGAATGACTTGGTGTGAACTGTGGACACAGGCACGTGAAAAGTGACATTTGGACTAAATGTCTACCAATATGCTTGTGAAGCCATAGACTTTTTTTCAGAATTTTAACATTAAATGCATATCAAGATTGCCTATATCCTAATAATTCTAGATATACCTATTTAAACATACTTCTACCACAAAAAGGTATTATGAAAGAGTCCATAATAAGAGACATAGTATGTATCTAAGTGGGAAAACCCCAAAAGAGCTAACCATAAAAAGTGACATGAGAAATTTAGACCCAGTTTTATTTCAAAGATCCATGTCTATAGATCTTTGCTTTCTAAACTGTGTGCCCTGTGAGGTTCCCCCTAATGTTTTGCAAATATCCCTTTATCTAAATTTCTCTTATACCATACCATAAAACGGTGCATTGATATGTTGTAAGCATTTCAATCAGGCTCTCTCATGAAAGTTTTTAAGACAAAAATACTATCCACGATTATACTACTAGCTTTGAGGCCATGCCCATTGCATTGAAACCGTCAGGAAGGAAAATCTTTTTCTCTACCCTCTTTTGTTTATTGTTTAGGGGCCTGCACATCAAATTAACAAAGGACAGAATACCAAGAAAAAAGACAGATTTAGTGATGCACACACACAGGAGTTTACAGAAAAATATGTCTCAAGAAGAAGGTTAGAATTTGGTGCTTATGACACATCTCAAAGAAAAGGGGAGGAAGACAAGGGCACTTGTGGGAAAACAAATGATTTTTTAGAAAAGATAAATGGGCTCTTAGCATAATGAGAGATAGGATAGTTTTGTGACAAGGTCTGTTTAGGTGATTTCTTATTCTGGTACTAACTTCTTCTCTCTGGTGATTCTGGGGGTCTTCTAAATTTGACACCTGAAACCATAAAAGTCCTAGAGGAAAATATAGGCAATAATTTTTTTGACATCAACCATAGCAACATTTTCTAGATATGTTTCCTCATTCAAGGGAAACAGAAACAAAATGAAACTATTGGGACTACACCAAAATATATTTTTTTTGCACAACAAAGGAAACCATAAACAAAATGAAAAGGCAACCTATGGAATAGGAGAAGAGATTTACAAATGACACATCCTGTAAGGGATTAATTTCCAAACATACAAAGAACTTATACAACTCAACACCAAAAAAAAAAAAAGAGAGAGAGAGAGAGAGAGAGAGAGAGAGAGAGAGAGAAAATAAAAACAAAAAGAGTCCCATTAAAAAATGGGCAAAAGACCTTAACAGGCATTTTTTTCCAAAGAAGACATACAGATGGCCAACAGACCCATGAAAAGGTGCTCAGTATCACTAATCATCAGAGAAATGCAAATCAAAACCACTTGATGGAATGAGCACTGGGTGTTATACTATATGTTGGCAAATCGAACTCCAATAAAAAATATACATATAAAATATAAAAAAAGTAAAAAAACAAAACCACAATGATATATAACCTCATACTTTTCAGAATGGCTAAAATTAAAAATATAGAAATAACAAGTGTTGGCAAGGATGTGGAGAAAAAGGAACTCTTGTACACTGCCTGAAGCCGCATATATTCTTTTTTCCTATACATGCATACTTGTGATAAAGTTTACTTTATAAATTGGGCAAAGAAAGAAATTTGTGCTAATAAAAATAGAAGGGTTATAATAATTTACTGTAATAAGAGTTACATGAATGTGTTCTCTCTCTCAAAAGATCTTACTGTACTATATTTACCCTTCTTGTGATGATGTGAGATAGTAAGATGGCTATGTGATGAGGTGAAGTGAGGAGAAGGATGTAGGCTGTGACATAGCGTTAGGCTACTACTGACCTTCTGACAACACATGAGGAGGATCATCTGGTTCTGGACCACAGCTGACCACCAGTAACTGACACCATGGATAAGCAAGCATGGATAATTTCTTAGTAGTTTTATGATAAGGACCAATTTTTGCCTCTGTGAGAAAAAATTTAGTTTCCCCAAGAAGCAAGGCAAAATTATGTGACTAAAAGCTATAAATATAAATCAAAGAGAAATATACACAAGTTTTAAAAAAGCTGCCCATTGATTGAAATTGATCTCTAAGTCAAAGCAGAAGACCATGATAAGAATTATACTAAGTGACATAATTCTAAAACTATTAAAGACAATAGTACGCACATTCAGAATGATGTTGAAAATTACTTTAATATTTTATTACAGCATAGGCATCAACCAGAGAGAAGACTGTTGGCTGTAAACCATTGATATGGCCACCATAATGGCATGCGAAATGTCCTGATTTCAACATCAAGTCTTCCTGTCTTGTTCTCCTATCATTTTTCCCACACTTACCTAATATAATTTAAATATTCAGGAATTATATGTTGCTAAATGAATTATATGTTGCTGAATGTCATTATCTAGTTTTTGAAATTAATATTACATTTTATGTATGTCTCATATATATTGTGCATTCATTGCAAGTTAATGCTAAGAAAACAAATTCTATTTGGTTGCATAAACTCACCTTGCAAATGTACAGACTACATTTTTATTGATTTTTATTGACATACTTCTTTCCTTATAAATAGAATTTAGAAAAAAACACAGAACAAAGTTATTTAGCATATTATGTTTCAAATGAAGTATAAGAATGTGGCAAAGATTTGCATTATTTCTTTATGAATAATAATCAATTTCTTTTAGTTTAAAGAAATCTTTGTAATACTATTAGCTTCTGTAATATATAAGGAACAATGCCATTTGGCTTGTTAAGAAAGTAATCACAAAAATCGAGGCAAAAAGGTATAATCTGCATTGAATGCCTTTGAAGGTACTGTGACAAAGAACATGAAGTAGAAATTATGAGCTAGCAGCCAGCATGAGAAAACACAGGCTTTTCCTCTTCATGCAGCCAGTGATTTGTAAACAACAATTACTAACTAGAGAAAATGAGAGGAAAACACAGAGCTCAGCCAGGTGTTATTTTACGTCAGTGATTTACTCTGCTATTTGATCAATGATGAGAACAAAATCACCCATATCCTCAGGAAGCCATGAATGTTTCAAAGCAGCTGTGGGAGCACCTGGCTACTTGTCCTAGACAAAGACTACCTCCATCAAGGAAGAATCAAGATTTATTCATCTCAGCTTCAACCAGAAACAATGCCAATGAATCTGCTGTTGCATCCCATTATTTCTTTAATGAGAGAACAAAAGCAGTTTTACGGTTCCATTTCTGGTGACTTGGCAGGAATACACTTGCATCCTCCTGAATCTGTTGTGACAGGATCATTCAATGTTCTCTCAAGTGGCCAGCAGTATAAGTACTTTCACCCTTTCTATATCTTCTGGAAATACACACACACATACACACAAATATAGCTCTCACTTTCAAAAAGTAAGATAAAAAAATTCCCAAACACAACTTTCTGAATTTTTTATAGAAAACATGAAATCTAGATCTAGATTTATAGAAAACATGAAATCTTCGGATGGATGCCTACAAATCTCTGGAATCCAGCAAAATTTTACTGATCGAGATGTGTTAAACTGTGGCTAGGGAAAGTGGGAGCACCGTATATGGGGTGGAACACATATGACCATGAGGAAAATGCCTTTGGAATTAGTGAAAAAGCAGTTCATCTCGAGAGCACCCTCAAGCAATAATCAAATAACTCAATATCTTGCTTTTGCTTTTTTTTTCTCAATCTAAACACCTTTTTTAAAATAAGATGGTTATATAATGAGAAATGCTGAAATTTAAGAAACTAGTCCAAGATGAATTTTAACATTATACAAATAAATTATAGCATATCCATTTTGATCAGCACTATAGGTTCAAACTCATATCACTTTCCATCTTATTTTCTGGTGTTTTTATATGTTACATATTATTATTTCCTTACATTAATGTACTCTCATAAAATTGTGGTCATATGCATGGAGTATACGAATCAACTGGGCAGTGCTCCTATGGGATCATAGGGGATTTATAGAATGAAAACTTAAAAGGCAGGATGATTGTCTGTTAAGCCTTGGATCAAGATTTAAACAAGTTTTTTTTTTAACAAGTTTTGAATAAAAGAGCTACTCACATAAAAGTTAGCTGGTGTGTTTGTGTAACACTGTCCTAGGTCCTTTGGAGGGAGGTTCAGATCCTGAAATGCCACAATCACAGGGTACAGTCCACAAGTACCAGACTTAGTCTAGGGCCCGTTCCTTCATTTTATGTGGAACTGGGAGTTGCTTCCTGTTTGATTCTATGTCCTCACCTTGAAAATGAGAATAACTTCATCTACAAAGCTACAATGTGTATTAGGTGATGTATGTGAAAGAGCATGGGAAGTTGAAAAGTAGAGTATATGATCATATATTCTATAAAGAGGAATATCAAGAGCTTATGATAAAGGCAGTCAATTGCTAGCTGTCATGAGGACTAGATAGTAAAGCTTTTAGGAGTTCAGATATCAAAATCAACTCCATTAGAAGTGATTAAAGCTAGTCCATGTTCTATCTTAAAGGGAGAAAAAAAGGTAATTGCTGTGATTTTATCTTACATTTTGAACAATTCCTAAAATGAATCTTTCTCCTCAAGTTCCAACGGTTATCCGACGAGTTGTTTCACAGCCCCAAAATGGGACTGAAATGTTCTGGTCTGTTTATGCACCTTAGGTGCCCAACAGCACAGAAAAGGAATTTTTTTTGCCTTCTTGAGACTCTTGAGACATCTAATAAGCATAAGATGTCTCAACCATAACATTTATAAGACTAATTTTCATAAAGCTTCTTGGTTTAAAATACTTTGGAAGCCAATGTTCTTTCATCTAGCTTCCTCTTCAATTTTGTATCATCATATAAATTCAAGGATGACAAAAATACAGGGAAAGACTAAAGTTTGATGACTCCTCTGTAAGCCGCATGTATTACTTTATAGCCATAGCTTATAAATCTATTCATATTGGGGTTTAACTTTTTTTAATGTATTAAAATTTTAATTATATAATTTTTAAATATTTTATTTATTTGAGAGAGAGAGAGAGAGAGAGAGAGAGAGAGAGAGGGCAACAGCGGAGGGAGGGAGGGAGAGGGAAAAGCAGACTCCCTCACTGAGCAGGGAGCCCCACACAAGGCTCAGTCCCAGGACCCTGAGATCATGACCTGAGATGACTGCAGATGCTTAACCAACTGAGCTTTCCAGGTGTCCCAACTTTTGAATTATATTTCTGAAAACAACTTCACAATATCACATTAGTTACAATTAAGATTAATCTGGCTTTTTGAAATAAAATCATAACCTTTTCAAGTAGTTTCAAAGTTATAGGTAATATATGTATTTGTTAATGTAATTTAGGCCTCATTAACTATTGATCAATTGTTAGATTTATTTCTGTTTTTCTCTTGTTACATCTAGTTCTCCTAGGCTAGCATGAGAAACCACTATTAATAGCTTGATGTGATCCCATTTAAAAGTGTATATATGCATATATATTATGCATATGTATGCATATATATTCATTATATTTTTAATAGACAGCCCACAGTTCAATTTTATTCAGAGCAAAGGGGGAAAAAAGCTTTTGATCTAGAAGAAACTCAGCCACAGGTTATATCGGGCCACCTGGATAATAATAATTTAACCTTTCCATCTCAAAATACTTAGCTTAATCAAAAGTGCACAGTCTCTTTTACCAGAGAGGAATACTCACAGCGTCTGGGGATTAGACATGAATATATTTCTGAGCCAGTATTCATCTTATCATAGCTGTCACATGGCTTAGTATACCAGAGTTGTTATTTCCAGGTATAGGAAAAAGACAGAACTTAGAAAGAAAACAAAGCATCAGTTCTGCCATAAGTATGACATGCATATTTCAAACTCATAACCACATTTCAACCACATGGGGCAAGCAGGTAACAATATATATTACCATTGAACTCTGATTCAGGGAAACATCAAGAGAAAAGCACATGAGGCAGATACTGCTAGGATATATTATGTTGTATAAAGCACAGCGTGTTTAATCAACATTTCCAAAACAAGATGTAGATCAAAAATAGTTTTACGCATGCTCTCAGGTTTCAAAAATGTCAATTCATATGATAAACATCACATTGACAAAACTTCATACGTAAAATCATGGTATTGATCACAGCATATCCCTCTCTCTGGCATCTACAGAATGAAGCACTCCTATCTGTTCTTGCTTTGCAAGTAAACCCATCAGTTCATTAGCAAAGGAAAAGGGAAAATCAGTCTTAAAAGTCTGTCCTGATTTGCACCTTCTGGTGTATATCATTTACTCATTATGTTATTGTTGTTTACATTTCGTGATGCCATTGACTATATTTTCCCTAACGCACACACTCACATACACACATACACAAGCACACACATCTCTCTGAGAAGGAGCACAGGGAAGAAAAGAAAGGAAAATAATTTTTAAAAAGAGAATGAAAAGGGCTAGAAAAAGACATGAAGAAGGAAGAGAGGAAGGAAGGAAAAGGGAAGGAAAGGCGATAGGAAGAAGAGAGAGAAAAAAAGGAGAGAAGAAAGAGTATAATAGATGAGCAAAAGTGAAGACTTAATTCTGTTAATGCTAAACTTTAAGAACCAGGCCCTAGGTTGAAGTTACAGGAAGAAAACAATGACTCTATGGAAGAATATTTTAGCAATTAGAGATTTTCCAAAGGAAATAGGTGGCCTTCTGAAGTAGTATACTCTTTACAGCAACCATTGAAGCAAGAAGTGGATAATCAGCTAACAAGGACACGTTGAGAGATTTTCCGGATTGCTGAAAAAAATGTATGCAATGACTTACAAGGTCTGTCCTCGTCCTAAGATTCACTTTTAGGATTTTCAGTGTCACAAACATATGTGCGTAGGAGTGTGCTCTTGCTCTCCCTCTATCTCTCTTTTTCACCAAACCACATACACAATTGAATCTTAATTTGAAGCAATATAATTAGAATAATTTACTGTTCTTTCAGATATTTCCATGCAAGCATTAGAAAATACCACTCATTGTAATGTGAATAAAATCTCCTTTGTTCACTAACTCCACTATGTACTTTTCTTCTTTTGCCACGTAGTTCTTGGTAAACTACTTGAGATTCAGAAAATGTAGTAATCAGAAAGGTTTGTATTAAAACCATTTTCAGAACCGTGGTAATCTATTCAATAATCATTTATTTTGAAGGTCAAAGCTAAGGTTTTGAAGGCTTAAGAAAGGAGGTATATCAGAAATACAATTCTACTGAAAACTATACTGAATACACAATTCTGAACTCAGGAAACATTGCTTGAGCCTTCAGACTCCAGAAGATATTATTTCCCTATTTCCTTCTCTGACTTTTTAGAATCAGAAGTAAAAATCAATAGTTGCCCTTGGTGTTCCAAAATTAGTTTTCCTCATGTGGAGGAATAAATGTGTTTTCCCCTTTAATTTTGTTGGTACTACTGTGTTGTCACAATATGTCAAATTCAGATGTTACATAAACTCGGGTTATTAAAAAACAAATTTATTAAATATATCCAAAACAAATTTTTGAGGTTTCATGTATTAAAGCCATATTTTAAAATAAAATTCCATATGATGCTAGCCTTCTCAGAAAATAGAAAATGCGGCATTTGGGGTGTATATTGACCTATAAATTGTTTCCCACATCCTGTGCTTTAACTCATTAACTGTTTAAAATGTGTGCCTAGTGTATATTGTGCAGCTCCTTCCAAAAGCAATGTATTAAAACACAGTATGGCTCAGAAAATCCAAATTACATAAAGCACTTTTCTCTGTAAAATAAATGAACAAAATAAAAAATGTGTGCATAAAGTGTGAGAACTCAAACAGGATAATATTGGAAACTTCAACATTAGGGGGATGATCTGATAAAGTATAAACATAATTGAATATTTTATCCATTAAAGTAATAATTTTGGAGACAACATAAAAATATGAAACAGGATTTTGAATATATAGTTAAAAATATAATTATCTAAAATTATGCATATTTTGTGACTATATAAAATATGGATATTTACATATGAAAGGGGTGTGCAAAAGTGAAAAAATTTTAGAGTTTATATAGTTCTTCCACCCTGAAGTCCATCTATAAGTGAAGAATCTATAACTAGAGTAGTTAGAGCATGGTCTAGTTAATAGTACTTCCCAGAGTAGTTAGGGAATAGATTTTCATTATTTCTATTTTATGGAAGTATAGGAAAGGACTCATAAAATCTAGGTGATGTACCTTTACTCTTAATTAACCAGTAGAGAATTGGAAATAGAAAAGATAGTACCTATGTATAAATCAATAGTCATTCTAATATGCTGCCGTAATTGAATTTATTATCAGTTTTGCAAAGATTATACCATTTGACCTTGAGTGCTAAATAATTATGTGGCAAAATGTAGTATACTGGTAGTATTAGTACTTATGACATTGTACATTAAACTGAAAATTAACCATAAGATTGTATACATGAAAAAGAGATTTTCAAAATTTGTAATGAACTGATATATTTGTCAATTTCTAATTTGTATAATTGACCTTAAAGTTATAATTTTTCTATAAAGCTTCATTTAATACATTATTATATTACAATTCAAAAAACATTAATGCAATTTCCAACGGGAATAAATTTATTAATGGTAGCTTATTAGTAATGAATATGACTTAATGTAAATAGTAAATTATCTGAGCCTTCTTTCATACTCACCATGCTATCCATATCTGTTTTAGGTTATAGCACAAACTTCCATTTTTAGAAATATTTAGTAATTATCACTCATTATTTAGGATATATTGTAGTGCAACAATAATGCTTTCATTGAACAGCTAGAAAGAGTTCTAAATATAATTTCTAGAATAGTCATTTCCTTAGGAGAATCTTGTCATTTTCAAAAGTTTAAGATACACTTTATCCTTAAAAAACAAAGGCAGCATTCAGAAAAAAAAATACTGGAGTCTTTCTTAGAAACTTAATCATAGAGAATCAGTTTTTCAAGTTCTATTCTCACTTCCAATTGGTTCATTTGAATAGATTTCTGGATATTAGCTGGAAAGACACTATGAGTTTACCATTATAGAGTTTTTATGTACCTTCCTTGGTCTGACATCTGTATTTCCATTTCCCATAGGAAAAACAAACTGACCTACTCCTCAATAACATCAAAATGATTATTCATTTGCTTTAACCTTCAACATAAACACATAGATTCAATTTTTTAAATGTTAATTTGCTTTTTAAGCTTTTAACCATTTACAGGGTTCCAAAGTAAATCTTCAAGGGAAGGCAGATTTGGAGACTTTTATCTTCTAACCTTATAGTTTCCATCCTATTGTCTCCCACCCCTGAGGGTATCCAGTGTTATCATTTTTTTATTATTCTTGGGTTTAGCCTTACATTGCTTTTTATACATTTTTCCCACCTTACTTTATATCCTGAAAAAAAACTTCATTATAGTATTTATGGTCATAGTTCTCTGGTGGATGTAGAATAGTTTTTCAATCAGTCCCTTTTTGATGGACAGTTAAATTGTTCCCAATATTTACAAATAAACCTCAGTGAGTAGTCTTGTAAATATGTCACTTTATGTTTGTTCATTGTATCTTTGGGATAGATTCCAAAAAGCCCAAGTGTAAATGAACATATAATTTGCCTTAAATTGTTGAATTTCCCTTCATAAAAGTTGTACCATTTTGCATTCCCACTGACAATGTATTAAAGAGGTTTTCCCCATAGCCTAGTCAACAGAGATTGGTGTCAAATTTTTGGATTTTTGCCAATCTGTTTGGTAAGAAATGGAACCTCAGTATATTTCATTTATATTTCTCTTTTTATGGATGAATTTTAACTTCTATGTAAAAACATACTGTTTTTAAAAATTAGAATACTTTAAAATGACTATTTTATTAGAGGAAAGAATGTATGATATATACATGCAAGGGCAATTTCGGAAATTTAATGCAAGTTTAGGTTAGGAGGGATGCCTGAAAGGTTCAGCAATTGGGCTCTGCTTGATTGGGCATGATCCTGGAGTTCAGGAATGGAGTCCTGCTTTGGGCTCCCTAAGGGGAGCCTGCTTCTTCCTCTCCCTCTGTCTATGTCTCTGCCTCTGTGTGTGTGTGCGTGTCTGTCATGAATAAATAAATAAATAATCTTTAAAAAAATTAGGTTAGGATTGGGTTGTTAAAACAATGTTATAAAGGGGGGGAAGGACATGATTCTGAAAATAAACTTCAGAAATTATTTGTTACACTTTTATTCAACTGTCACAGAAATCATGCAGAAGAAATAATTCTCATGTTGATATGCAATAATTTATAGTTAAGAAGTTTGTGACAGGGATCCCTGGGTGGCGCAGCGGTTTGGCGCCTGCCTTTGGCCTGGGGCGCGATCCTGGAGACCCAGGATTGAGTCCCACATCGGGCTCCCGGTGCATGGAGCCTGCTTCTCCCTCTTCCTGTGTCTCTGCCTCTCTCTCTCTCTGTGTGACTATCATAAATAAAAAAATTAAAAAATAAAAAAAGAAGTTTGTGACATAAATATTTATAGAGTACTAAGTCTTTATAAAGTACCAATCTTGAGGAGAAAGAAAAGCCTATAAATGATCTTGTAATTGCAGAGTATTTTTCTATAGCAGACTTAAATTTGATTATATATATATATATATATATATATATATATATATATTCCAAGTGTATTATACTTCATGTCATAGCCTAAATCAAAGCCAGTTTATAGGGAAATGTCCTCCTCTAACAAAGACTATGGTGAGGAGTTCTGGCTCTCATTCCTGGGCTATTTGAGTTTTCCTATTCCCTAGTAATGTTTCTAAAATATTTTAATACTCTATTTGGATTAAATAGAGTAGATCCTAAGGCTTTCTTTTTAATCTGACATCAATAATTGCTGTCCTCTTCAACAAGAGTTCTGTTTTCCTTGGAAGACAAAATATTAAAGAAAGGATTATGGAGAATGATTCCTGCCAATTAATTCTTAGTTATTTTCTTTCCTTTCAGCACCTTCCCTGATAGGTGTGGTAAGGAAGGACTGGGCATCCCAAAATAGCATTGCCCTATCATGGCAAGCACCTGCTTTTTCCAATGGAGCCATTCTGGACTACGAGATCAAGTACTATGAGAAAGTAGGTCTTATTTGGAGCTTCCTAAAAAACTACATATACATATATGTGTATATATGTATATATTGAGCATGTTGTTATATTATTTTACTTTAAAATCTGTTCTTTGACCTAACCTCATACCTACTATGTCTTTGAAAACCCTCTAATTTACTATTATGCTTATACTTTCTTAATTAACTTGTTTTACATCAGATTATAAAGTAGAAGACACAAGATGTTCATTTCTGTCATGACTTACTATAGGGATTTTTTTAATATAGTAAGATGTAGTAACTCCTTCAACATACAGTTTAGTTGACATAACATTGTTTTTGAATTCATTTGGAAGACGTGGTAAAATGGAATTGCTATAACCTAGAAAGAGTTTGTGTAACACATACTGTTTGTTAATGAGTTTAAAGGTATAGTTCACTATAATTTGGAAAGGATGATTTAAAGGATAAGTGGAAATAGCTGATGGATTAAAATTTTTCTTTACGTTTAGTTCGGCTGTTTCACTTTTTAAAGAATCTAGCAAGATAAATCTGGTGAATAAATCAACTTAATCTTAATTTTCATTTTTGTCATCTAAAATTATTCTCAACTACAATATTTTCCCAAGTTATATACTTCCTTACCTTTATTGTATTCACATTCCTCTTTCTGTTTCTCCCCCTTTTTCCTCACCATTATGATATTGTGACTATAGACACACAGCAGACCACATAGCAATTCTGATATGTCTCATTCTGCTAATACTGCTTTGGAATATTGATAAAGGGAACATTAAATTTAAAAATAAAAATATATATAATTTCTACTTGTATGCTACAGTAAGAAGGAACTTCTTTTATACCAGATGCAAAGGGACATCACAAATAAATTTTTATTTCCTTTGAAGATATACAGGCAGGACAAGAACAGAAATAGAAGTCTCCCTTCTATTCTATTGCTTCTGAGCAAATAGAAGTTTGAAAAGGGAGAGGTAACTCAGTAGCCTGCTGTATCTATTTTTGACACTCTAATAATTTCCACATTATGTAGTCAATGAAAACTGTCATTATCATGAACTCCCGGGAATAACTCCATAGTCTAAGAAAGGAGAAATTTACTGAGTTCTAATTGGATTACAGATTCTGTACATTAGCCAGGCCAGCATGTGCTCAGAAATCCTGTTGAGCTACCCTTTCAAATGTTATAACCTCTAGCATGCTGTCACAAAATATACATAGTTTCTACTAGTTTAAATAGATCTCTAGGTATGCAAAAATTCTCATTATTTAAAAAAGCAATGGGCACATATATAAGCAACTTTCCAGAATCAGAATACTCTTCTATGTTTTTTGAAGGCTGCATTTTATACATAGAAAATAATTCTCATTTTATAGTCATTTACACTTCATATGTTTGATGATGAAGATAACTTACAATTTCCCATAAGGACAAATCTTACAGATTCTGTAAGATTAAAAAAAAGAACCATATTCATCCAATCGAAATTTCAGAAATCAATAATATTCTGAAAGATGGTAATCGACATAATTTCCATGTTTTAATCATAGAATAGATAGTTATGAAGGAGTCTATTTTGTAAGAAAATGGCAATTATCCACTGCTAATGGAGTTACTAAACATGTAGTAAACATAGAGTTGGAATCCAAGGATTTCTAGTTCATGCCTGTGGCAAAGAAAACTCAATTACTCTCCCTGTTTCACACTTCACATTTACAAAATGGAAAGGAAAGTATCAACTCTTCTAGTGGGTTGAAAAAGTCAATTTTATAAACAGACCTCCAGATGAAAAAGCACACTAAATCAGTATTAGAAATCATTTAATTTAAGGAAGAATTAAGGAAATATTTGACACATAACACAACATTGAACCAGTATACAATAGCATGAGAACTGTATACAAACTAAATAAAAAACATTATCTTTTCATACAAATACACAGTGTATAGACAACTAATCCAAGATGTTAGACTATGAAGCCTTTCAGAGAGAACATAAAATGACTGATAGGATTAAAACTCTTCCCAACTATGGCTTCATATTGTTAACTGTGCATTTTACCTATATGCATCTATAAAATGATTTCTACTTCTAAGCAATTATTTTTATAAAACTTATAACTAGGGATCCCTGGGTGGCGCAGCGGTTTGGTGCCTGCCTTTGGCCCAGGGCGCGATCCTGGAGACCCGGGATCGAATCCCATATCGGGCTCCCGGTGCATGGAGCCTGCTTCTCCATCTGCCTATGTCTCTGCCTCTCTCTCTTTCTCTCTCTGTGACTATCATAAATAAATAAAAAAAATTAAAAAAAATAAAAATAAAACTTATAACTAGAACAACTCTTAAAGTGCTAATTTCCTTCTTTATTAGGAGCCAACCTAAATATTCGGTAAGAAAAGATACAAAGAAATATATGTACAAATCATCCTAATTTTAGAACATAAATATCCCCCAGGTGTGTATATGTATACATGATTATACAGATACAGAGAAGTGTAGAATGAACAGAGTGTGCCCCATGCTGTCTTGAATGTCGCCTGTTCACTTGAGTGGGATGGGGGACAGAAGTACCTGGATGGAGGTGAGAGAGAGGGGGACGTAGCAAGCATAGATAAATATGAATGGGTGGGTGAGTGGACGGATTCAAAATAGATTTGCTTTTTGTGTTAGACCTAGTTGCCCAAAAGCAGACCTGAGACAGGATTTTGTAAGCAAGTGATTAATTAAGAAAGCTCCCAGGATAACTGATAAAGAATCGGGAAGCAGGAATGAAAAAAATGCCAGTCAAACTCAGAGTGACCAAAGGGAGCTCCGGAGTATAAATTATATATCAGAGTTCATCCTGTGAAGATAAAGACACTGAGCTGCCATAGTCTGGCTCCAGGCAATCGTTGGCTACAAATCTTAATGAGATGTGCAGGAAAAAAAACAAACAAAACAAAACAACATTGGCACTTCCGATTCTCTGTATTGACTTTCATAACCCACATTTAGGTCTATAAAGAAAGTGCCAGTTATAAGCCTTTACAGTAAAAAAAAAAATAAAAAAATAAAAAAAAAATAAACCATAGACACTAGGTGAGACGGGAGAGCAGGAACAGATAAAGGTGATCCATAGGGGTGGTTGCACCAACTATTAGCTAAGGTACTTCTGTGCTCAGGGAACTGTGAAAGAATATATTTTTAAAGGATTTTATTTATCCATGAGAGACACACAGAAAGAGAGAAGCAGAAACACAGGCAGAGGGAGAAGCAGGCTCCATGCAGGGAACCCAATGGGGGACTCGATCCCGGGGCTCCAGGATTATGCCCTGGGCCGAAGGCAGATGCTCAGCCCCTGAGCCACTAGGTGTCCTGGAACTGTGAAAGAATATTAAGCCTCAGCTCTTTATAATCTTCATGTTCTCTTCAGTCTTTAATATTGGTGTCTCAGTCTTTAACTTACGGCATTTTAAACTTTCTATTTATTTTTTACCGAAGTTTCTCTGTATTGCTAACTCATAATTAATCCACAAACATTTAAGCTATTAATTTACATCATTCTTTCAGGAACTCATGCTATTTTATTAAATTGTCCTGAAGAGCTTTATTCTGTAAAACAGGAAAGAAGTTAAGCTGCTTAGAATGTGAAGTGTCTACAGACACCTGAGGTCAAACAGCATACTGTTGTCACCAGTGACCTTTTCTCGGGGAATGTAGACTATTGGAAAAGGGCCCTGGCCTGAGTGTTCAAAAATTTGAGTTTGGCTCAGATCTTAACTTTCTTAGTCCTGTTTTTTCATTTTTGTCTGCTGAAATTAAATGTACACACACATTAAAAAATACTACAGGGAACAGTGTTTTTCACATTATAATTATATATAAAAATTAAGACTCTATATTGTCTTCTATCTGTGATGAGAGGGATATGGAGAAGAAAACATGTTGTTTGTTGATTATAACTAATTATATATTGTCTCTTGCGTCTCTCCCATTCTTAGTTACTTTTTCCATACTCACAAAGTGTTTCGTTTTTTTAAATTCAAGTGAATATACTTTGAACATGAAAAGGCATTACAATAATGAAGAAAGTCAAATATGTTGCCAAAAAATTCTATTTCATATTTACTTACTAACAAAACAGAGCCCACATAATGAGGGAATTGTTAAAAAAAAATAAAAGACAATTTAGGTGTTACAAACATTTTATTTAATACTTCATGAGGTGGATGGTCTCAGAGAACTGCAAAATGGGGCAGAAGGCAGGAAGCTTTTATAGGTTAAAGAATAAGAACAGAGAAGAGAAAAATTGAAAATAGCCGATTGGCTGAGGCCACATATTTAATCTTATTTGGGACAAGAAGGAAGGAAAGAAGTATAGAGTTGGCTTGGCGTTTGGGGACTGGCTGACTGGATATACTGTATTTTTGGCCCAACAGAGTTTACGTCAACAGGGATACAGAAGTCATATTGGGTTTGCTGATGTGACACTTCAGGTAGGAGCCACTCCATCTTGGGCCTAGAAAGTTATTCAAGCAAAACTAAGACATTATCTGCTTCCACACCCTCAGTCCCCACCTCAAAAATCTGCAAAGCCTCTTGCAGTCACAAGATACCAGAAATCCCATTGAATATCAAACATGCCCTTTCCTCATCTCTACTCTTCCCTTCTCTCTTTACCCTTTTTGTTCACATCCTTAATTTTTTCTCTCCTTTTGTCATCTGCCCAAGGCACTTCTCTTTCACCTCTTCCTTGTTCTTTTATTGTATCTCTCAAAGTTAGTCTTTTTTTTAAAGATTTTATTTTATTTATTTATGAGAAATAGAGACAGAGACATAGGCAGAGAGAGAAACTGGCTCATCACAGGGAGCCTGATGTGGAACTCGATCCCGGGTCCCTAGATCACACCCTGAGCCAAAGGCAGACGCTCAACCACTGAGCCACCCAGGCATCCCGGTTAGTCTTTTTTTTTTTTTTTTAAGATGTATTTATTTATCTGGGAGAGAAAGAGCACAAGCAGGAGGGGCAGAGAGAATCTCCAGCAGATTCCATGCGAGTGTGGAGCCTGACCCAGGGGTCGATCTCATGACCTCGAGATCAGGACCCAAGCCAAAATCAAGAGTCAGATGCTTGACCGACTGAGCCAAAGTCAGTCTTGATTAGACTCATTCATGTATGTGTCTGACTCTTGCACAATTCTGTGAGCCCCTCAAGAGAGGAGGCCATTTCTTGCTTGGCTTTGTCACCCAATGCTCAGTCAGTGCCTAACATGGAAACAGCTTGCTCTCAGTCATATTCTGAAGAGGTTAGTAAAAATCTTCTCCTTCAGAACTCATACCTAGGAAATTGAGAAAAGACACCCAGCCACTGTGAGATTACTCTAGCAATTTAAAAAAACACAAAGAAAGCAAGCCTCCAGAACTCCCTGTTTCTACCTATTCATTACAAAGACCCATACACATACCTCCATCAGCTAAAAGGATGTTCTGTTAATAAGTAGAATGCAAGCCCTGGAGGGCAAGAATTTCCTCTCTCCTTTCACATCCCCAGCACTCCGAAAGGCACACAGTTAATAATTCATGGACAACAATATTTGGCTAGTTACATGCTAGGTACTTTTAAAAGTGTGTTTCGTGGATTGAATAATTCAATCCAAATAACGGTGCTTTGAGATAAATACTATTAGTCTTCCCATTCTACAGATGAGGGAACGAAAGCACAGCGGCGGTCTGTAACTTCATCAAAATCACACAGCCAGTAAGTGGTTGTTAATGCTGGCCTTGGTACGTGCGTCACAATTGGATGTCTCAAAAAAGTCAATGCTTTCTGCTGATGCTGATTTTCTGGGCTCCCGGAGGCCAAACACTTCATTACTCTCCAATGCCCATTTTGGATCTGTAAAATGGCAGCGATAAAACATACCTGTGTCACCAGGGTGCTGTACGACTCCACTAATTACCAACTGGTAGCTCATTTTGCAAACATGAATCCCCCATAACAGTTCATTATTCTCACATCCAGTATTTAAAGACACTGGCAACTGGTAAAGTCTTTTCCTTAAAGTTCTCTTCTTAATTTTTATCACAGTCAGCACTTTTTAGATTTTTGTTCAAGAGGACTCATCATGAGAAAGGAAGCATTTCTTATATCTACATGGTCAGTAATTATCTACATAAAATACTGGATTAATATCCTGCCATTATTTCACCTAGTTTACCCCTGAAGTACCTATTAGTTTTGTATAAAATTATATGATTTTGTGTCATGAGAACAGTGTATTTAAAACAAAAAAGGGTGAGGAGAATGGTAGGAAACTTTGGATTATGTTATTTTCATGTCTCAGGGGTGATTTAAGGCAGCCTCTTTTGAGAGAAGTTTGCATTCATGATGTCCTTTGTGAAGTCACATACTTAATACCAAACTTAATAGAAGCCTCTTTCTTTCTCCTCTCTTATTCTACTTTCTCAAGATAGTTTTTTCCCAGATAACAATTCAATAAATATTGCTTTTTCCCTAAAGATATATAATCAGTAAATCTGTGTCTTTATTTGATTAAAAATACATGAAGAAATTATTGAAGAAATAGTCAACTGAAGAAAGAAAACAAAATCTTCCTTTTTTTATGAAATGCTCAGTATACATTCCTCATTTTCTTTTGTTATATTTCCTTCACGTTGGTATTTGCCCAAGGGAAAAAGAGAATTTCCTCTTCACTCCCATGAATACTACTCTTACCTTAATGTACTCATCAGACACAGAAACATATCACCTTCATTCTTTGCAGCCTCCTTCCCTGGTGGCCTTCTCTAACTTGTACATTTTGCAATCTAAATGTGAACTTGCATGTTAAACCTAAATGTGGTTATTATATAGGAACTAAGAAAAGTGTGATTGAGGAGGGCATTGCAGGTTATGGTTCTTTTGATTGAAGGTGGGTTGTTGGTATGGGGAGTGGGACAAGGATTCGCATTGGAAACAAGCTCCCAGGGAATGCTAGCAGTACTGCTCCAAGGACCATGCTTTGAGTTGTACGTCTCTAGAAGCCCTGACTCTCCATTACCCCACTTTATCCAGTGTGGAGAGAGGGAAGATGATCACAACCCTCTAAACATACTCGTGGACTTAAACACTGCACCATCGTTAGAGGCTAAGACCTCTATAGATGCTGTAAGATGCGTATGATATTAGAACCTTGGGGAGCCGAGGTGGCTCAGCGGTTTAGCGCTGCCTTCAGTCTAGGGCATGATCCTGGAGACCCAGGATCGAGTCCCACCTCAGGTTCCCTGCATGGAGCCTGCTTCTCCCTCTGCCTGTGTCTCTGCCTCTCTCTCTCTGTGTGTCTCTCATGAATAAATGATTTTTTTTAAAAAGAGCCTAGTATATTAGTTTGAAGCAAAATGCAATAAATAAGGGACCAAATCAGTTTCAGATAAAATTGAGTGCTTCTACTGGAATCAGCAAATTCCTGAGCTGTTAAAGTTGTGGGTTCTTTTTTCTTCCTTTCTTTTTCATAACCCCTGTTTGTTGCGATGTCCACCACAGAGAAATTGGATATGAGCATTTGGTACTAATTAAAACAACATTACCTGATAGAAAATGGACAACAAGGGAATTTCCTGATACAAACACTCATTATGGAGATTTCATAGCCAATATTCATGTTATGTAGCAAACACCACACTGCATAGAAGCCTGTCTAGCGGAGTGAGCCCAGGGAGTCCCACTGTGCCTGGAGCAGAGATTCTCGTGATAGCGAGCCTGGGACTGGTGCCAGCACTGCATCAAAAGCAGCATCTGTATGGTTTATACACACATCAAAATAGAAAGAAATTTAAAGAATATTTACGCTCTTTCATCAAGCATGGAGTCTGCATGCACGTGAAAATTACAAGTGTCTACTAACTATTCTAGCTTTAAGTTCTCTCCATCTTCATAAGTGTTATACTATCGATATCTTTCGTTTGCTTTGGAAAAGTGAATTCATTTGAAATGATAGAAGCTGAGCTTAGTATGTCAAAGGCTTGGTACATTCAAAAAAAGGAAAAAATTAAGTGGGGAGAACTAAGCAGTCTATACTTCATTCAAAACTTCATAATACACCTCAATCTATAGACTTAAATGAAGGTTATAAACATAATGAGTGTCAAAATTTACATTCTATTTCCAAGAACAATAAAGCAATACTCCCTCCATCTTACTCAAAGGGCCTTAGTTTTTTGTTTTTTGTTTTTTGTTTTTTTTGGTGAAATACAGTTGCCAGAAGTGCAACCCCAGCCCTGATGTTCTATGTAGGACCAGGTAAGGCTGCACATTCATTAACCACGCTTCTGTCAACTTGCTGTATTATATTTCAATCAGCTCTTAGTCCCACAACATTTTAATTCAATTTCATGTCCCAACATCAGAGTCAGTTGCTTTGACATTCCTGGTTGTCCTTTTCTTAAACTGCTTCCTCCTCACTTTACTGAATTCCCTTTCTTTTTTGATGAGGTTAGGGTAAAGTAAGTTGTTTTCCAATTCAGAAATCCCATGACTACATAAGCTTATTATTTTTATCGTGTCTTGTCTTGCTAGGTGATAATAGATAAGCAAGTAAGAGTAATGGAAGAATGAGAGATTCGATGCCTTCAAGAAAAATATGAAATATTTTTTAAAATTACAGAAATGTATCTCAAAACCTTAAAGATGAAAAAAATCACCCAATCTCTTCAACAATCTCTATATTTTACAATTAAGTTTTTGCATTTCTAAGAAAAGAAAAACATGGCTATTTTAAAATGATTAATTACATAAATTTCTACCTCCTCTTAAAAGTTATTGTTAAGAGAGAAGAAATAATGCAGTATAATATATGGCTTGGAGTAGAGGTTATAGAACCCACCATAATATCAAATTATCAGAAGATCACAAATGTCCCTATGAGTGTGGAGGGGAGGTAGTGAGAAGGAATACTAGCAACTATTCTGGGTAAAATATTTGGTCTAATGTCTACCAAGAATCAGCATAGTCTTGGAGTGTGCAAAATTAGTATTTTTCTATTATCTTTTCATTCCTTCAGAAAATTCCTTCTGGGGAATAACAAGGACACAAATTCAAACTTCCTCTAAATTTTTTTATATGGTTTGATGAAAATCAGACAAAAATCTCACTGACAGACACCAATTTTGCTAATGTAATGTCGCCTTGAATTCATATTTCATTCAACTTTCAAAGAACTACTCTTCCTTTAGTGGAAAATGTAAATATAATGTTACTACTCTTGAAAGTTAAATATACAAGTCAGACATCTAACTTTCCATCCTAAAATGATGAAAGAGTAAATACTGTTATATAATGCCTGTAGGTAAATCTTGCCTGATTTCCTAATATAAATTTCAAGCTAAGAGCTGCAATTATATTGTGTTATCTAATCCTTAGCCAGTTTTTCCTTGATCACTGGCCTTATTAAAATGTTGACTGAATCATATTCCCTGGGGAAGAATGTAAGATTTGCTTATTTTAAATGCAGTTAAAAATACGACTATATTTTTGCCTGTTCTTTAAACAATTACAGCGTGGAGCTAGAAGTACAAACATAATTACCAATTCATAAATTTATCCTTTTTCTTCTGATACTCTACTACTCTCTTTCATCCAGAACTTTATATAAGAAAATCTATGTTGAATAGATGCATTTATTTCTTCTGAGGATTTTGAAACCTGTAATTATGTGAAAAATCAAGTTATCTTGAGACATTTCCTATAAAAGATAGGATGGTAGTTTACAGAGTTCATTGTTTGGCCCCATTTTCCTTGAGGGATTTATTTAGGAAATGCTACTAGAGGAAAATATGTACCATACAGAGGGTAAAGAATAGCAACTTTTCCTGGTAGCCAGTCAGGAATTTGGTAGGGTTTTCTCCCTAACAATAGCTCACTTCAATGAATACTTTTGTGAAAGGCATGCATGTGTTTTCAAACTGTGTATTTTTAAGCATCATTTTTTAGGCTCTGTAGGTTTCAAAAGATTGTAATATTATATGGAAAATTCAACCTTTTTATAAAAATTTTCTGTAAGAAATATGTGAGCTGCTCTGTGCCTCTGCTGCCTGACTTGATTTGCAGATTTTTTTTTATTGCCAGAGGGTAAGTCTAACATTCAAGATTTGTTTGTTTTCCTAGAGTTAGAAAACCAGCCCTTATTTACTGCAAGACCCACATTTGATTTCTGTTGGATAAATTAGAAAAATCAAAAAGAGTTGAAAGCTAAAATGTTTGTACATTTCTGATCTTTGAAACTGCTTTTCCAATCTTGACTAAGGTAGAGAACAAAGTCTTGGTGTTAATAACTAAACTGAATTATTTAAAAAAACAAAAATAGTACTTACATTTACTGAATACACTTCCTATATTAACTCATTTTATGACCTGTTTATTAGCTGCTAGCTAATGAGAAATACCTACCTACTTCATGAGTACAACTTAGGTTTTCGCCTCCAATTGGCAACTTAGTAAGAAACTGTAATAAAAATATATTTAGATATTGATAAAACATTAAAAGTGACTAGACTATTGTTTATCTAATTTTTCTTCTATTCCTTGTTTGATTTTGGTGTTTCTTTGGCCAATTAATCCTGATATTTGTGACATAAAATATTTGACTCACAAAAGCAAAAATGCACTATAATTTAAAATCATAAAGCAATTGAAATGAAACTGAACTGGGTATTTCTACTACAACTCTGCCTCTAACTAGTTGTAGACCTTGGGTAAGCCCTTAAACTCCTCAATTTCCCTCAGCCAAATTGAAAATGGCCTTAAATTATTATTTTAAAGCTCCCAGGGTGCTGGATGGCTCAGTCAGTTAAGCATCTGCCTTTGGCTTAGGTCAGGATCTCTGAGTCCTGGAATCAGGTCCTGCATGGGACTCCCTGCTCAGTGAGGAGTCTGCTTCTCCCTCTCCGTCTACTGCTCTCCCTGCTTGTGCTCTTTCTATCAAATAAAGAAATAAAATATGTTTTAAAAGAAAAATAAAACTCCCTTTAGCTTTTGACAATCAAAGGATACAATGCTCTATCTACCCATAGTGGTTTTTGACACACCTGCGTTAGAATTCAGGCTTTGACACTAATTAACTGTAGGACCATAGCAATTATTATTTCCCTAAACTTGAATTTCCTCATCTGCTGGGAGACAAATGGTAACAACAAATAAGCTATTATTAGGAATAGATTAAATGATACTTTTAAATTATAAACAATCTTACTACTCAGAAAGAACAAGCATTCAACCTTATTATGTATAGTAGCATAACCTACTAACATTGGCATTAGTTAAAATATTGGTACCAGTTTGGGTTTTATATGGTTTCAGTCCCTGCTCTAAGATCCTTTACATTTTTGTCATCCAAACAGAATGACATCTTATCCAAACTGCACCAAAAGGATTATTCTATTCTATAGATGATATGGTAATAAGCCAAACAGATATAAAGAGGGTAACTAATACACTATGTAGTAAACTACAGAGCAGAACCAGTTCCTACACTTAAAAAATACCATCCACATAAATGTTAACCAGTTCGTGCTATCCCATAATATTATTGTATTGTCACTGAAGAAGTTTTAATATAAGCATATGATAACATTTTAATTTGGAAATCACAAAATAAATTTCTTAACATGAATTTACATAGTTTTGAACCGTAAAACATTTAACATTAAATAAGAAACAAAAAAATTTTCCTACAAATTACATATAAATGTACAGTAATATGGCCATAAACATAGAAAAATAGTTTTATTATTATTGTGCTTTCCCAATATATACTAAATATATTGATGACAACATAAGCTATATTTAGCTTTGATATAGGATTTTTGCTCTTCTGGTTAAGGTAAATTTATTACATATGAGGACAATTCTTTAAGCATAAAGTTCTGCTTATTTTGGCAGATTTTATTATTCCATTACTATCTCATTGGGGTAAATTATTCTATTGTGCCCACCTTTTCATGTCTTCCCTCATGGCTCTCATTTCTTCCTTGTCTTTCTTCTTACTCCATAAAGGCCAAAGTAGGTAATGCAGAGGATACATCACAGCCAAACAGTCTCTTTCCCTCGTCTACCATCCTTGCAAAAGCAGTCTTCTCTATTTATTAATCACTTAGGAAAATAGACATATATCAAAAAGTAAGCAATATTGTGGTAAAAAGATTTCATTTGCAAAGGGATTTCCAAACTGAAAGTGTGAAAATCATCTTCTTAGAATTATAGAATTTAAAAATATGCATAGTCATTAGGGCAAATTTAATCTAACTCTGATGTATATTAGCACGCTAGACCCAGAATGATTGTGGCTCCCGTGACATTGGCCAAGACCACAATACAGGTATCCTGAATGCATGGCCAGCTCTTTTCTGATAATTTATATTGTCTCTTCTTAGAAAACACCCCCACTTGAAGATGCTACTAAATAGGCTACCCTTATTGGGATGGATACTGAACATTAACCTCATCTAAAGATCAATTGTATTAGTTTTCTGTTACTGTATAACAAATTACCCAAACACTTAGCAGCTTGAAATAATGAATGTGTGTTATCTCACAAAGTATCCAAGAATCAGAAATCCAGGAGTGGCTCTGCGCCTGTTCTGGCCCAAGGTCTTCCATGAGGTTGTAGTCAAGCTATTTTGGGCTGCAGTCAGTGAAACAGGCTAGGGATCCTTTTTTCAGGTTCGCTTTTGTGAAGGAAACTTCATCTTCCCATCAAGTGGGCTTGGTCACAAATAAGGAGTACAAATCTTTTATAACCTAATCTTAGCAGTTACTGTCTTCTCTGTCATATTCTACCAGTCAAACAGACCAACCCTGGGAATGCATTATAGTATTAATACTAGAAAGAAGGGGATCGTTAGGATCAATCTTAGAAGTTGGCAACTATAGATCTTCTTGGAGGGAACTCTCGTGCTTTAATTTGGCTTCAACAGAAAATTGTCTGTGAGGAAATGCTATGTAACTATTCTGAAATACCCATGGCTTTAAAACATATTCTGGATAGTTCAATGATATGGCCATTTCATTTTTTAGAATTTTCTTAGAATATTGCACTATATGCTGTCCAAAATTCAACATACAATAGCTTCGTACATAGAACAGATCTCTTTTTTTCAAATAACTCAGTTGTGTCATTTAAATAGCCCATGTAGTTATTTTTCTTTCTCTAAAATAAAAGTAAAATAAAAAGCCAACTACATTTCCAAGATTTTTTATTTATTCTATGCATAAGCCTCATGATGAAGCTTAAGCAGAACAACTTATACCTTCAGCTTTACATTCAGCTATAATTAAGGACTTATGTTGCTTTGACTCTTGTAAGACCTTAACAATTTCTGATAGTTCATGTAGACCAGATCCCATGAAAGCACAATTCCCCAGCCTTACAGAAGAATAAAGCTGCCCTTAGATACAACAGAGGTGTTCTCTCACTATATAAATACTCCTGGGTAGTAAAGATATATAAGAAAGTAATTAATATTTTGTGAATAATTAAAAATTTAATTTATGAAAGAGATCTCTAAACTTGATTTTATGAACCAACACAGTGACTTCTCAGGTCATTAGATATAATAAAATATTTGAACTTTTCCCCCATCAGTATTAATTAAAATATCAAAAAATATTTCAAGTCCTGTGCCATATAGTTTTATAAGGGGCCACAGAAAGATTAATAGTTCAACTCATAGTATAGAAAAGCCTAGGCAAAAGAATTACAAGAATCTATGTGTTTGTACGTGTGTGTGTGTGTGTGTGTGTAAATATAAAAGTAAATCAAGAAAAGTCATTTCCCAAGAAATTTATATCTAGATATGTATTACCCAATATAGTCAAATAAGTGTCTTAATAAAGGCAAGGCTGAAAACTGAGGCATTTCTCTGCTTCAAACAATCCTCTAAACTCTGATATTTGGCTAATCTTTTCTAATTGTTAATCAGTACATCTTTTTCCAAAGAAAATGTGAGAAAATGCCATACTTTCTTAATTTAGAAAGATACTTAACATCCTCAAGAAATGCATCAGACCTCTAAAATTTAGAGAAAAAAAAATAATTACTACAAAAGTGCTCTGGGAGTTAAACTATTACAGCAAAACTCTTTTAGCTTATTCCCGCATAGTAAGCGATGTGTAGTAAGCTGCTTCATTTCCCGGCTCTGCTATTATTATCCTGATTCCTCAGGGGAAGGCTTAAGTGTCTTAGATTCTCAAATGAGGGGGAAAAAACCTAAGTCTGTTATCTGCTTCAAATAAGTAGAAATAATTATGAGGCTTCTCTGACCAGATATAATTTTTTCCTTGGAGAATAAAGCAAGGCCCCTTGCAACAGCCATTATTAATGACACTGATATAATTACTATTTGAAAAAAAAGGAAATCTGCCCAGAAAAATCAATTATAAACCACCAAATGTTCCTTGAACTTTTTCAGAGATGTTCTCTGCCTATTGTCCCTCATGACCTCTCCATTAAGCGAAAGGTTGGCTCTACTCCTAATGGTTGCCTTCAATTATTTACAGGGGATTTCTAAGCTTTTGTATTTCATATTAAAATGGCCTGGAGAGCATGTCCTGATTGTCTTTCTTGCAGAACAGAAGAGTCACTCTGGGAAAAGCAGTAATCCAGGTGGCTTTACTCTAAAAAGGTGACTCAGAACCCTCTCCAATTAGCACCGTTTGTCGTACGAACATCAGTTCTCATAAAGTGAAGCAAACAATGTGTGATGATGTAAAAGTCACAGAAAAAAATGGTTAAAATAGTCATAAGGAGTAGTTATCTGTAATCTAAAGAGAACCTGGGTTTGTGTGTCAGTGTTTATCAACTCCTTTGTTTTTAACTAGTCACATTCTACTTCCCTCAGTGTCAGCCCAGGGTGTGCTATGACCATCATCCAGTATGAGTCCCCCGATGTGACCAGTGTGTTGTGACTGTGTCTTATCCATTCCTTGACACCTTGAAGTTTATAAAATTTTCAAGAAGAAAATAAAGCTGAAAGCACAATTTGAAATAGACAAATTGTAGAAAATGATATGGAATATACCCCAGGCATGATACATGTGAGGTCAGGATATGACTTTGTGAAAGAGCCAAAGAAACTCAAACTTGTTCCTCTGTAATGGTCACCAACTTGATCATATACATCTTTTAATTACAGAATCCTACTATGTTCTTCCACAAAAGCTATAGCAGGAAGTATTTGTTTGTTTTACTAGATGAATTTATTTAGGAAGTGGTCTTTGGATTGAATAAGTTTGGGACTTGTAGGAAATTCATTTAAGGTGTTCATTTGTAGTGGACCACAAAAAGACACTTTAAAACATATTCACATTCTCTGGTCGCTATCCCTTGTTAAATTAGATAACTGGAAACACAGTGTCTGCAGTGCGATGGCATGATACTGTACATAGAAAACCCAAAAGACTCCACCCCAAGATTGCTAGAACTCATACAGCAAATCAGCAATATGGCAGGATTAAAAAATCAATGTGCAGAATTCAGTGGCATTTCTATATACTAACAGTGAGACTGAAAAAAAGAGAAATTAAGGAGTCAATCCCATTTACAATTGTACCCAAAAGCATAAGATCCCTAGGAATAAACCTAACCAAAGAGGTAAAGGATCTATATACCCTAAAAAGAACAGAATACTTCTGAAAGAAATTGAGGAAGACACAAAAAGATGGAAAAATATTCCATGCTCATGGATTGGAAGAATTAATATTGTGAAAATATCCATGATACCCAGGGTAATTTACACATTCAATGCAATCCCTATCAAAATACCATGGACTTTCTTCACAGAGATGGAACAAATAATCTTAAGATTTCTGTAGAATCAGACAAGACCCCGAATAGCTAGGGGAATGTTGAAAAAGAAAACAGAGCCGGGGGGCATCACAATGCCAGATTTCAAGTTGTACTACAAGGCTGTGATCATCAAGACGTGTGGTCCTGGCACCAAAACAGAAACATAGATCAATGGAACAGAATAGAGAACCCAGAAATGGGCTCTCAACTCTATGGCCAACTAATATTCGACAAAGCAGGAAAGACTATCCACTGGGAAAAAGACAGTCTCTTCAATAAATGGTGCTGGCAAAATTGGACAGCCACATGCAGAATGAAACTAGATTATTCTCTTACACCAGACACAAAGATAAACTCAAAATAGATCGAAGATCTACAGGTGAGACAAGAATCCATCAAAATCCTAGAGGAGAACACAGGCAATAACCTTTTTGAACTTGGGCACAGCAACCTCTTGTAAGATACATCCATGAAGACAAGCGAAACAAAAGCAAAAATGAAATTAATTAGGACTTCGTCAAGATAAAAAGCTTCTGTACAGCAAAAGAAACAGTCAACAAAACTATAAAACAACCTACAGAATGGGAGAAGGTATTTGCAAATGACCTATCTGATAAAGGCTAGTATGCAAGATCTATAAAGAACTTATTAAACTTGACACCCAAGGAACAAACAATCCAATCATGAAATGGGCAGAAGACACGAACAGACATTCCTCCAAAGAAGACACAGACATGGCCAAGAAGCACATGAGAAAATGCTCCGCATCACTGGCCATCAGGGAAATACAAATCAAAACCACAATGAGATCCCACCTCACACCAGTGAGAATGGGGAAAATTAACAAGACAGGAAACAACAGATGTTGGAGAGGATGTGGAGAAAGGGGAACCCTCTTGCACTGTTGGTGGGAATGTGAACTGGTGCAGCTACTCTGGAAAACTGTGTGGAGGTTCCTCAAAGAGTTAAAAACAGACCTGCCCTACGACCCAGCAATTGCACTGCTGGGGATTTACCCCAAAGATACAGATGCAGTGAAACGGCAGGACACCTGCACCCCAATGTTTCTAGCAGCAATGGCCACAATAGCCAAACTGTGGAAGGAGCCTCGGTGTCCATCGAAAGATGAATGGATCAAGAAGATGTGGTTTATGTATACAATGGAATATTCCTCAGCCATTAGAAACGACAAATACCCACCATTTGCTTCAACGTGGATGGAACTGGAGGGTATTATGCTGAGTGAAGTAAGTCAATTGGAGAAGGACAAACAGTGTATGTTCTCATTCATTTGGGGAATATAAATAATAGTGAAAGGGAATAAAGGGGAAAGGAGAGAAAATGAGTGGGAAATATCAGAGATGGTGATAGAACATGAAAGACTCCTAACTCTGGGAAATGAACAAGGGGTGGTAGAAGGGAGGTGGGCGGGGGAATGAGGTGACTGAGTGACGGGCATTGAGGGGGCACTTGACAGGATGAGCACTGGGTGATACACTATATGTTGGCAAATTGAACTCCAATAAAAAATATACAAAAAAAGCAAAACAAAACAAAGTGTCTGCAGCACAATATATAAACCCATGTTCTGCCTTCAAAACAACGTTGGTTGACATTATTGTCTACTGATTTATTCAATAGTCTTTATTTTTAAAAGCACTCCTGTTTTGCTACTTGAGTGATATTTGAGGAAAAAAACTAATTTGGTAACTTTAGTGTCATATAGTATTGTCAAAAAATAAAATATATTTCTCAATGCTATTTAATTGCCAGAACTTTTGAACCCAACTTTTGGCCCAAGTATTGTAATCTGCAGAATACAGATATCTAAAATATTTACTCCTTTTTATTCTTACAAATGAACACTTTACCTTGTATTAATATTTTTTTAATATAGGACAAAGGGAAGAACAAAGACAGGAATGGAAAGAAGAAACTAAAATATATTTAACGCTCCTGAGCTACATGTTTTTCCCTTCCAGAAAATCCAGAATCCCTTCCTTCACACCACGCTGTACTTTGATCATTAAATGTAAGAGTCTTTTGCAGTTTAAAGTTATATTAGAGTTTAGAATTAAGTGAATTTCTGTAATAAAAGTCCCTTGTGGATATAACTTTAAATAATTAAAGAGATAAAACATTTTCATTTTTGGCTTAGGTACTGGCCCACAACAGGGAGACACTTAATATTAGCAGTTGTGGCAAAATGGGAGGACAAAAGCATTCTAGGCAAAGAGAACACTTTTGTGAAAACCCAAGACAGAAAAGAAACCCAAGGAAGTTGACAAATTCAAGGAAGAGACAGTTTACTGGGCTTGAATACAGTAAGGGGGGAAGAGGAGAGAGGCTGCAACAGTACAGAAGCAATGCAAGTCCCCGTCCCCCTCCACCTGCTTCTCCTTCCTTCTTCGCTTCCTTCCTTCCCTCACTCAACAAATAGCTATCAAATATTGACATGTGGCACTGTTTAGCAATGTAGATTCAGGCTAAGGATGATATTGAATATTTTAAGTAGTGCTTTATTATATTTGGCTAAATATGCTTAAGATATAATTAGCTGTCATTAGAAATTTCATGCTTTTCACGATTATAGAATATCTTTATGTCTTTCATTAATCCCATTTAAACTTTCAATTATTTTTACCCAATCCATCATTCCAGAAATTAATTAATTTTATATCTCTCATCCACTTATTTTCCCTTCATGCCCAAGTGAAGAAAGGTGTTTATAAATGTCTTTCTTTAAGATGTTTGCAATCATCATAATGCATTTGATTCATAAATTTTATTTCCCAAAATATTTAGTTTGGGATGAATCCAAGCAAAATATTACATTGTTTCAAAACATTTCAGGAAATGTAGATCTATGATCACATGTGTATCTTAAAACAATTATAGTTACAAAAAAAACCAATTATAGTTCCCATATATCTTCCATTGTAATTTTATTTTATTTTAAACATATATCTCAGTTACTAAGTAAAGAAGACTTTGTAGGGACAAAAGGGAATTGCAAGTTCCTGTGGACCTTTCTGTGACCATGCTTGACTCCATGTGGCAGATTGTGAGTTGTGTTGAAATCATGTCTGATGTCTGATGCAGCTTTGCATCTCTAGCATTTAGTACTTGGCCAGATATAATGTAACAATTCAGTAAAAAAAGAAATAGATGATTGCATGAATGAATGATTTGTTCCTCCTAAATTTCCACTTTTTTTTCTCCTGTTTTTCAGGATTTTATCAAAAAAAGGCTCTATGTCACTTAGCCTTGATAGAAAGTGGCTTATTGTTTTCTAGAATGATGGCCAACTAAGTATTCCTGGAGGCTCTTCTTTGGAAAAATAAATAGGTATATATATAGCACATTCTTGATAGTTATTTTGATCTCACAAAAGCTAAAGGAGAATCTTAAGTATTTGTTTTTGCCTGTCCAAAATAATAATAATCATAGTCTGAGTGTAGAGGAGAAACACACCATCAGTCTGATATGATGGGCCTTCTCAGAGAGCAGATTTCTCAGTATTCTGAAGGCACCATTATAAAAATCAGAGTATTAGGCCCCCAGCTAGGAGGGGGAACTGAGCCCGGGTTTCCTGCGCTGAGCCAAGATGCTCGAGGAAAACTGAAGTGGTACCAAATTATCAGCAGCCTCCTGCTACTCACAGACATACAAGTAAGTGCTCTCTGGAGAAAATGTAAGACTCAGTGGTACCACAGATTATGATGAGGCAATCATATCGTAATCAAAGAACACCAAGCACAAGAAAAAGCAAAAAGACATGAATGAGTCATCAGAAACAGCAACAGATTTAGAATCCCATGGACTAAATATGTCAAACCATACATAGAATGGTTATATATAGAATGTTAAAAAAATAGCAAGTGTGATCATGAAAATGAGAGAGAGATATGAGAAGAATAGGCAGATTAGGGGGAAAATGAACTTATAAAATGAAAATATGTGATTATTGTAAGAAAAAAATCGTCTGATAGATTAAACATGTATTCATTTATGATAAAAGAAGATGTTTAGTAAACTTGAAGGTGTATCTGAAATGTTACCCAGAACTCAGCCCAAAGAGACAAATTAAAACAAATTTTATAAAAGAGGAGGAAAGAGATGTGAAAAATAGAGTAATAAAATCTAATAAACACTGAACTGGATTCTAAGAAAAAAAAAACAAGAGGAATGGAAAGCATGCAATACTTACATGAATAATGACTATGAATTTTCTAGAACCATGAATGCACAAAGTATAACATGTTTAAAATAGGAAAAATAACTCATGTCTGGAAACTTTTTAGTAGGACTGCAGAGTATAAAGAAATAGACAAAAGGGACAATTTTTAAATTAGTTGGACTTATTTGTCATCCTGTTGACAAAGGAATGACAATTAGAATTAAAACAGACTTCTTTTTTTTTATTTTATAAATTAATTTTTATTGGTGTTCAATTTACCAACATACAGAATAACACCCAGTGCTCATCCCGTCAAGTGTCCCCCTCCGTGCCCGTCACCCATTCACCCCCACCCCCCGCCCTCCTCCCCTTCCACCACCCCTAGTTCATTTCCCAGAGTTAGAAGTCTTTATGTTCTGTGTCCCTTTCTGATATCTCCCACACATTTCTTCTCCCTTCCCTTATATTCCCCTTCACTATTATTCATATTCCCCAAATGAGTGAGAACATACACTGTTTGTCCTTCTCCGATTGACTCACTTCACTCAGCATAATACCCTCCAGTTCCATCCACGTTGAAGCAAATGGTGGGTGTTTGTCGTTTCTAATGGCTGAGGAATATTCCATTGTATACATAAACCACATCTTCTTTATCCATTCATCTTTCGATGGACACCGAGGCTCCTTCCACAGTTTGGCTATTGTGGACATGGCTGCTAGAAACATCGGGGTACAGGTGCCCCGGCGTAAAACAGACTTCTTAACACAGAAGCAGAAAGCAGAAGACTGAAGAATATTACCTTCAAATTTTTGATAGAGAACATTTGTCAACCCAGAATCATCTATGAACAAGGGTAAAATAAAGACATTGAGAGAGAAACAGAAAGAGTTTGTCATCAAAAGACCTACCATGAAGGAACGCCTAAAGAATGGCTTCAGTAAGAAGGAAAATTATTCCGAAAGGATAATATAAGGGATCCCTGGGTGGCTCAGCAGTTTAGTGCCGCCTTTGGCCCAGGGTGGGATCCTGGGGTCCCGGGATTGAGTCCCACATTGTGCTCCCTGCATGGAGCCTGCTTCTCCCTCTGCCTATGTCTCTGCCTCTGTGTGTGTGTGTGTCTCTCATGAATAAATAAATAAAACTTTTTAAAAAAGAGAATATAAGAAGCCAAAAGTGAATAAATTAAATAGTAAATATACACATAAATCTTAACAAACTTTACATGTATAATAAAGTAGTAATATTTTGAGAAGAAAACTCAAATATTGGGTAAAAATGGCATTTATGGATCAAAGAAAAATCATTAAAGAAATTAATGTACTTCTAAAGGAATAATGAAAATATTACATAGTATAAAGCTTGCCATGCAGTATAAGCAGTCCAGAAATGGAAATGCATAACAAGTTTCCATATTATAAAATAATATAATCCCAAAGTTAATGAACTAAGTATTCTACTTATGAATTTAGCAGAAAAAAAGGAATAAACCCAGGGAAAGTGGAAAGAAGGAAAAAATAACTAGGAAAATGTCAGCAAAAACATATAGAAGAGAAGATCAACAAAACCAAAAGCTAAAAAGATGAATCAATTATATAAAACTTGAAATAGACTGGTCAGAGTAAAAGATACAAGAAACTTAAAACTAATATGAATAATAGTAAGATAAAATGAATATTATAGGGATTGAAGGGATAATCAGTTTACCAAGATCAACTTTATACAAATAAATGTGAAAACTTGTATAAGCTAAAAAAAAGTTGCATAAAAGTACTATTTACTAAATATAATTGAAGATGTCAATAACTTGAATAGTTATTCAACTAATTACTTAATAAGTATAATAGATATTTAAATAATAATTTGAATCAGTGGATAAAATGGATTTAAAATTCAGAGCTTCTGTTTAAATAGTTTTAGAAGCTATTTTACCAAACTTTCAAGGAATACATTATTCCAAACATATGCAAACACTTCCTAAGAAAAGAACAAAAAGGGAATTCTGTGAAATGCTTTCTGTATGACCAGAGTAACCCTAACAGAGAGAACTGCAGGAGAAATCATTAGAAGCAAATCTCAGAAACGTAATTACAAAATTCTAAATACTAGCCAACTAGTCAAGCAGATTATAAAAAAAAAAAAAGGAAACAAACAAACAAAAAAAGATTTATTTCAAGAATGCATGAGGATTTTAGCAAAAAATAATTTATAAATATAATTTATATTAGCAGATTAAAGGAGGAAGTTCTCAATAGATGCAGAAAGGGCATTTAATATCTAATACCTATTCTTGAGTGTAATTCTTAGAAAACTAAGAACTAAGAAAACTTCTTAAGGTAATTAAAATTGAACATATCCTTTTTAGGAGACATTTAAGTAAATCTAAAAACAGGAACTATATGAAAATACCTTTTATCATTGTTTCTACTAAATATTATAGGTTCTAGCCATTTCAATTAAATAAAATAAATATAATCAATCATGAGTCGTAAATGGAAAACTCACATTATCTCAAATTATATGATTTTCTACATAGGAATTTTCACCCAGTTTATACACAAGCTGTTTAAATAAGTAGACTCTATCTAGGTGGCTGGCTATAAAAATTCAGTTGCATTTCTATATACCAGCAGCAAACTGCAAACATAATTTTCAAAGGAATTATATTTGTAATAGCAACATCATCTGTGAAGTATTTGGAAATAAATCTAAAGTATATCTCAATATATGCAAAACAATTGTAAACATTTATAGAAAGACATTTTAAAACACTCAAGCAAATGGAGAGTCTTCATTCATGGATCAGTGAGACTGTCATAGAGAGGTCATTTTTCAGACTCAATCCAATTCTAACAAAAACTCTCTCATGTCTTTTTGTGGAAATTGACAAACTGACTTGCAAATTAATGTGGCAATGATAATAAAGGAGGACTAATGAGGGACACCTGAGTGGCTTAGTCAGTTGAGTGTCTGACTTTTGATTTCAGCTCAGGTCTTAATCTAAGGGTGGTGAGTCTGAGACCCATGCTAGGCATCAGACTAGACATGGAGCTTACTTAACAAAACAAACAAACAAAAAAGAGAGACAATAAATGAGCAAGACATTTCTGATGAAAATAAGTCAGGATTACAAGCCTTAACAGATATGAAGACCTACTCTCAAGTTTAGTCATTAATGCTAAGTGATGATGCTATAGAGTGAGACACTATGATGAGTATATCCATTTTTTTGATGAGTATATCCTAACAGAACCTAGACTTACACATGTATGGACCTTAAGCACGTGACAGAGGTGTCACTGCATATCATTAGGAAAAGAATGGCTTATTCATCATATGATGCTAGGCAATCTGTATTGAAAGAAAAAAGAAAAAAAACTGAATTCATACAACAAACCACTTATAAAAACTAACCTTTCAAAATATTCTATTAAGATTGTAAAAAGTTAAGCCCAAAGTAGAAAATATACACCATATAGATAACTAGCAAAGGGATTGTTATCTGAAATACGTAAAGGGGCGCCTAAGTGGCTCAGTCAGTTAAGTGAGGGACTCTTGATTTGAACTCAGGTCTTGATCTCAGAGTCAAGAGTTCAGGCCCTGCCTTGGTCACCATACTGAGCATGGAGCCTATTTTTTTTAAATTACATAAAGAAATCCGATAAAACTATAAGCAAAACTACAGCCTAAGAAAACATATCAACCTCTAAAACTTGAAACTAAATTAATAAGATGGGTATTTTGAGTAAAAAAAAAAAACTCAACCTACATAAAAAACATGCTCAATTTCATTAATAATAAGGAAAATGTAAATTGAAACCACAGTGAGATAGCATTTTATACACAGTAGATTGACAAAATTAAGAAATCGGATATTTTAAAAATTGTAGATTATGTAGAATGGGTGTAAATTAATAAATCATTTGGGGAAGTCATTTTATAAATTTCTATATTTTCATATCCAATGATTCAGCAATTTCATCCTGTATATACTGTAAAAATCTTACATGTGTGATTAAAACAATATCCCAGAATGTTTAAGGAAGCATTTTTTTGGTTGGTTGGTTGGTTTTTTTAGGTTTTTATTTAAATTCCAGTTAGTTGATATACAATGTAATATTAGTTTCCAGTGTACAATCAAGTGATTCAACAATTCCATACAACACCCAGTCTTACATGTAGGTGTGTGTGTGTGTGTGTGTGTGTGTGTGTGTGTGTGTGTATACACCATTCTTCTTTATCCACTCATCATTCAATGAACATTTGGGCTGTTTCCATGATTTGGCTACTGTAGACAATGCTGCTATAAACTTCAGGGTTCATGTATCCCTTCAAATTAGTATTTTTGTATTTTTTAACAAAGTACCTAGTAGTGCAATTGCTGGATGGTAGGGTAGCTCTATTTTTAACTTTTTGAGGCACCTCCATACTGTTCTCCAGAGTGACTACACCAGTTTGCATTCCCACCAACAGTACAAGGGGGTTCCCCTTTCTTGTTTTAGGAAACATTGTTTAAAAAAATCAATTTCATCAAGAAAGTGACTAAATTATAGGTGGGCCATGAGTAATGCATATTACTGAAAATGAATGCTCTGTATAAATGTGCTTGACCATAATGTAGAAGAGTACCAGCAGTGTAATGTCCCAATATGATATACTTAGAAACATAATGCAGTCTCAGAAGACTATATACAGTATAACAGTATTTGTAGAAATCTCAAAGATAATCAAAACTAAATAATGTGCCATTTATGCACTCATGCAGATGTGATAATAACTACTTTTTAAGCAAGGATATGCTCAACACAAAATTCTCACTAGCAAAGATCTCTGTGAAAGACGTGGAGGGTTGGACAGGGAAGGAGCACAGAGCCCTAAGTTAATTATACCATTGCAATAGAAAATAGTTTGTATAATATGACTCGTGGTATCTCAGAATTTCTCTTAATTTAGTATATCTTATACTAATGTTTCCCAAAGTGCGTACTGTAGAGCTAGTCTCAGTGGATGTTTTTATCACCAGGGGTCGCATGGTCAAATCAATTTGGAATATGTAGCACGTAGTTTCCAGCTCTGGAGTTCAGCAGATCACGCGGGTATATTAAATAATGCTCAGGGAAAACCTGCAACCAAGTATTTAGCCTAGTGTTTTCCAAAGTAATTTGACCTCAGTGATGGTTATGGACAGTGTACAACGTAGATCTCCTCTCACGAGATCATATTCAAGCTGCTGCAAGGGGAGTTCAAAAACAGGATTCTCTTACTGTCAGAGAAGCTGCTGCACCTTTAGGATCCACTAGGCATTCTTATCAAAGCCTCATTCCTCCTGGCTTCTCGTCCTACAATCAGGCCTTTCTTGACAAGTGCAGACCTCCTCTAACACACACTGTTCTCTCTAGGGCTCCCGAATGCCTGATCACAATTTTCAGAGTTGCACTGCCATCTGACACATTTTCTACCCAGTCCTGTTTCTTCACCTCCTTTTTCCAGAGGAATCAGACTTGCATTGTGTTCTGAAAGCTTTCCTTGTCTACATGATGTCTTTCCCATTTTACCCACGCTTGTATTTCTGTCCATAAATGTCTTCAGTTTCAACTTCATTTTGAAATAATGTTGGAATGATTTCTAATCTGCTCACCAGAAGGCCCAAACTTACACAATCATACAACTTGAAAAAAAATTTACCTTCACAACATATATTCTTTGGAAATAATGTTCATGGAAAACCCTCTGGGAAATGCTATTTTAAGCCAAACTTTATTGCTGCCAAGTGTAGAAATTATAAAAACATAAATGTTTATTTTATCTCTCATTCATACATTTACAGTCGGAAAGTGTTATTTAAAATGATACATGTATCCTTTTTCCTCTAAATTTTTTCCTTTATTTTCAGAATGAGGGCTATGGAAAAATAATACTCGTTGCCACAGGAAATTACTCCCAATATTTTTATTAAATAATTGCTATTCTTAAAAAAATTTGCTATTCCGATGTGTAGAATTATTTCAATAAAGCACAAATTTGAAGCAAGAGCTTATAGGTAGGAAAATAAAAGTATTTTGTTCTATTTTTATTAAATTTTAAATATGACATGTTTTTATAGTTAAATCAAATACTTTATTATGTATATCTTTTTTAAACTGCTAAAAATCCAACAAAGTAGTTATAGCTCACTGAGCATCACCAAATATTCTATGCCTCACAAATAAACTATAACCAGAAACATTTTGACAGCCTTATTTTTTTTAATTCTATGGAGGAAAATAGTTCCAAAAAACTAATAAAACCAAACTCCTTTGGCTTTTTTTTTTTTGGAAAGGTCATTCTATATAAAGATTGTACCACCCTTATAATCCTAGTTATTTTTTTAAATGGAAATAGTTCAAAGACCTAATAAAAACATCATATTAGATAATTAAGCAATGAATCCCATATGATGAAATTCTGGAATTCAAATGTGGAAAACTATCACAGCATTAGAAAAATGTATGTGGAGCAATAAGTAAAATTATAGAAATAGTTTAGAACTAAAATAGCTTACAGCTGTATAAAGTATAACAGATGAATCATATATCTAGAGGTGACCTCATGGAAATTAAATCACAAATAATTCTTACAAAGTGAGCAACTGAAATGTCAACAATATACAAGATATCTTAGGAAATCACTCATTCATTTATTAAAACAGGCTTATTAAACTCTCAGGTGGCAAGACACTTGTATTAAGTATTATAAATCTTTGTTAGAATAAACCTCAAATTCTGGAACTTGAAAAAAAAATAATCTAACTTAGAATTCATTTTTCAAGTACTTACCATGACTGGAACATATTTGGTTTCAAAATTATGATTTTATTTTTATTCAGAGTAATTAAATAATTCTTTTGGATAGGCATATTCAAATCAAGAAGGCTACATTCATTACTTTAATGACATAAAGTTTAAATGAACCTCTCTTCATAAAGCATTCATACTGGACACTTTTTAAAATGCATTTGTCTTAATGGTTTCAAATGTCCTTCCTTGGTACTCTTGTAAGGGAGGCTGAGTTAACAGCCTATTATTATGTACTCCTTACTGGGCTGTTAATAGCTTTACAGTCTTTCAAAGAATACACCTGCTGCTCATAAAAACATTTATGTTGCTACAGAATTTGGCTGTGTTTTAATATCATGTATTTGCAGTGACCTTGTAGAATCCATACTGATCTGATTTTTTAGGGGAACAAACAAAAATAGAAATCTGTCCATTTACTTGGGTATCTCAATGGAAAAATCAGAAAATTTGATTATTGTAAGGGCTTTAATCTTTGAAAAGTTTTTCTTTAGTGGTTTTAACTTTCTTAGTAACTTTATATACTGAGTTCATATAGGTTTTTTTTCTTGAGATTTTGTTGTCTCAATTTGTATGTTAAAAAAGACAGGTTTATAATCATATATATATTTATATTTTAATTAGAAACTGGTGACTTAAATACTATCAGAAATACCAACAATTCCACAGATTGAAGAAAGTATTATAATTTAGATCTTCTTTAAACCTTTAGTAATAGAAAATCATAAGTCTATAATGAGAAAATGTAAAGTTTTAGCTGAGGAAATATTCTGCAGTTCTTCACGGTTGAATGCAATATAAATTAATTGTTTTTGGCCAAGTTTCAGTTGGCAAAGGCAAATTGCTCCCAGAACCTGTGTTTGATCCTTCTATTTCACACAAGGACATTTAAGGAAGACAATCAGTGCAATCATTATTTCCATATGTCCCTTGATTCTTGTGATTTCATGGGTAAATCACAGCAGGTAGATGGATGAAATCCTTCTGTCCTAATTTAGCTATGCCTGAATGTGTCTAGTTATTACAACTGCTATCATAAACAACTCCTTGGTAATTTTCTTCCTATTTAATGAATTATGCATCATAACAGTTTTTAACTTAGCGTATTTAGCAACTTTCTCTTTTAGCAAAAAGACCGTGTGTAGACTTTGTTCAATTTTTGGTTAGCAGGGATCCCTGGGTGGCGCAGCGGTTTGGCGCCTGCCTTTGGCCCAGGGCGCGATCCTGGAGACCCGGGATCGAATCCCACATCGGGCTCCCGGTGCATGGAGCCTGCTTCTCCCTCTGCCTGTGTCTCTGCCTCTCTCTCTCTCTCTCTCTCTCTCTCTCTCTCTCTCTCTCTCTGACTATCATAAATAAATAAAAATAAAAAATTTAAATAAAAAAAATTATTGGTTAGCATAGTAATGAAGGTATTTTGTTGCTGTCCAGCAATAACATAGCAAATAAATGGATGTAGCTGGAAGACATAGAGTCCCTCTCAGCTCCTGAAACATGTCACATTCAAAGATTATTACAAATCACAGTTTTAAATCTCAGATTGGTGTCATTGTACCAGTGAAGGCAACATTAACTAGTCACCGGTCATGTCCTCAGATGTAACTAACTGACTTGAGGCCCAAGTAACTGATTCTTCTTTTTTTTTTCAAGTAACTGATTCTAAGAGAGGATCTGTCATTTGAAGAAACCTGTAGACATTAGTGTTATTCTCACATGTAGATCTCAACTGCGTACCTAATCAGCTAAGGCATCAATCACCTGGGCACTTGGCTGACTTACCTTACTAACTTTCTTGACATTGAATTAAAAAAATGAAAGTGTCCGTGGTTCTGAGTGATTAATTAACCAATGCAATTTCCATCCATTAACTCAGAATATAGTTCATTATTAAACTTATTTTATTCTAAGTGACGATATTTCCAGAAACTACATGGGCACCTATTTAATAACATTAACAGCAACAATAATCCTTCTATCTTACATTTGAAAAGGACATTACAGTTTAGAAAACACTTTCATATACACTCTTATTTGGTCCATCACAACAAATATGTGCGGTGGATGGAGCTGAGGTTTTTATGTTCATTTTTTCGTCTTATTATGCTGTGGCTCAGTAATGTTATAACATGCTGAAGGTCATCTGTCCTGTGAGTCACAGAAAGATGGCTTTGTGTCTCTGCATTCCGATCCAGTGCTTTAATCAGTAAGGTCACTCAGTGTATCAGTAAATATAGAAGATCCTGTTGAAACTGTAACAGAATTAGAAATCCCCATTTAAAACGTAGAAAAGCTTTTATCTTCTGATTTGTAGGATAGGTCCTCCTAAACTCACTATGGTGAAGAAAATGAAATGAGAGTGCAAATAAAAGAAGTTAGTTTGGCTAATTCTTTCTAGGTTGCCTTCATAGGTGAGCTTGCATATGCAATTTAATTGTTGTGATTGAAATAACAATTTCATTCTTCCAAATGATCTTCTTGACTTATGTCAAAAAAGAGAGTGAATATGTGTCTTGAGCCCACTGGCAGTATTAAATGCTGTAAAACAATAACAAATTTAATCCTTCTCAACCTTTGTTAGACTGAGTACTTTGAATTTCAGAGGTTCATATACTATGGTTAGGACTGAGGATTACTTATGATATATGGAATCTAGATGAACTGTTTTCTTTGCATTTATGTTTATCAATATATTGATAAAAAAGGATTAAAAAGGAATATAATATATAATAATAATATATTTGTTTTGACTAATTTAACCTATCATCTCAGGGTAAAAATTCATAAATCCTTCTAAAGAATCAGATAATTGGGACGTTTAAGTTGAGTAAATTTTTTTATATTATCATGGAATCTTCAAAATACCATAAGCAAATCTAGTGAAAAAAATGGGATCAATGAACTAGTCATATAAAATGAGAGACTACAAAGTGCAGATTAATGTTCAGTCTACTTGTCCAGTTACCCATTACTGCATAACAAACTGCTCCCAAACTGCGGTGACTTTAAAAATAACCGTGTGTAAGTGTGATAGCCCATGCATCTGCGGAGCTGGAATTTGAACCAAACACAGCAGGGGAGCCCATCTCTGCTTCAGTTTCTGGACCCTCAGCTGAGAGAATAGAAAATAGGCTAGGGACTGGGGCTGGAACACCTGGGGGCTGGCCTTGCATCATCCTCTCCTCATCATCTCCTCTCCCTCATCCTCTCTCTTCCTTTGCGGTCTTCTCTCTTTCTCTCCCTCCTCTCACTGCATGACCTCTCTCTGCAGGGGCCCTCCCTCCACATGGCTTTCTTGGGATTCCCTGAAGTTCAGGAGTCTCAGCCTAATCCTACTTTCTAGATTCCAATGCAGAGTTCCAAGACAAAGTTGAAAACCCAGTTTTCTCAGAGGCCGAACCAGTAACTGGCAGTTGATCACTTCTCCTTTATGGGTCAAATCAGTCAAAGGCTAGACCCGATTCAAGAGGAGAGGATAGAGTCCTGACTCTTCAGTGAGAAGAGTGTGAAAGAGTTTGCAACCATCCTTAATTTGCCATACTATTTGTTTTTAGACCTGCATAATATTACATTATGAAGTCTGCTTCTAATTTATACTAATTTAGGGCAGCCCGGGTGGCTCAGTGGTTTAGCACTGCCTTCAGCCCAGGGCCTGATCCTGGTGTCCTGGGATCGAGTCTCACGTCAGGCTCCCTGCATGGAGCCTGCTTCTCCCTCTGCCTGTGTTTCTGCCCCAACCCGCCGTGTCTCTCATGAATAAATAAATAAAATATTTTTTAAAAATCTATACTAATTTAAAAATAAGTATTTTTTAGTACTAGGCTAAAGCAAATTTGTTAATTTTGTGTATGTATGAAATACTAAAAATTCAAAGTCTATTTAAATACTTATGTCTGAAAATATTTCAGAGCAAAAAAAAAATCATTCATCAAAGTAAAGGAAAAAAAGAAAGAAAACTCCCACAAATAATTTTTTCCGTTTCTTTGAAACTGGACTGGATGTTGTGTTGTGCCAATGTATTCATGACAAATAAAATAGTTATACAGATCAAATTATCCAAACTTGGAAATAAGAAAAAGCATCCATGAATAGCACCACCAGCCCTCCCAAGTACAAACTGCATGAATATTTAAAAGGCAGAACATCTGTGGCCAAAGAACAGTGACTGCTGTACTAAGGTGGGGTTATTTTTTTCCTTTAACCCTCAATTTAACTTACTGCTTCATCATAGGTAGTTTTCTCTCATTCTAACTTGATTTCAAAGCTAGTTTATGTTTATTAATAAGTAAATAATATTAATCAACTGTTTGATAATGATAGAGATTAAAAATGTTACTAGGAAATGAGTTTGCTTTGCCTTCAATTCATCTACATTCATTTAACACCATCTGTGGTCATCGACAAATTTACAGGGTCCTTTGGTTTCAAATACCCACAATGGAACTAGAACGTGTGTGTGTGTGTGTGTGTGTGTGTGTGTGTGTGTGTGTGTGTGTTCTGTGGGAAACTGTCAATTACAACAATCTGTTTCTTACTATTATATTACTTCTTTTCTCTCAGGGACGAAATACTACTTAGTTTCCAGTCACAGTACCTAGATAAACTTACATTTTATTATAAATCTTGAGGCATTCATTTGATGTACATTTTAATATTACCAGTCCTCCAAGGAAATTCAAAATCAATGACTGGGTTAGATCATTAACTGAGAATATTGTGTTATTTAGAACATAATGTGATACTTTTCAAGTGAGGATATCACTTCTAAAGAAAGTTGAGAATCTTTTGGGGCGGGGGAACTATGTTCCTTGAAACTTAAACTATGCTTTGTAGCTTTGTAGATCAATCTTAACAGATATCTGTTTTAATTTTGAACAAAGCAAATATATCTGTCATCAGATCACAATTAAGACCGTAAACAAATATAAAAAAAAATTAAAGTTTCATCATGGTGACAAAACATATTTAAGTAAAAAGATAAAAATGAAAAATCAGACAGAAACTATTTCTGTCTTATTCCAAATGAGGTTAAGGAATTCTAATGCTTGTATATTTAAATGACTTTCCGCTTTCTTTTCAATGCACGAAGCAGCTCTTATATCACATTTCGTGGCCGATTTGGAAAACGTAAGACTTTAACTGTTATTCACAAATGATACTGTTTTCCAGTAAAAAAACAAAATGTTTTTTTTCTTATTCGACAAGCATACTCACTCTAGTGAAATTCTACCCATCTTAACTCCCTTATTACTTACTTCCATTCTGTTGGAAAATCTGGCAACCATGAGACAGTTTTAGGGGCCAGTCACCTGCATTTACTCTAGTTATCTCCTGTTCAAAGATTTGTCTTTTGCTATCCTTTATTTATCTTAACTTTTATGTATTTTAATTAGCCCTATTGTGAAAAATAACTGCTTTATATTTTTGCTTTTTAAAAAACAGAGTCTCTTTTCTAGCTTTATTAGTTTTCAAATCCACATTGCACAGTTAGGTAGAATGAATCACGGCACCATGCATCCGTGCCTTTCCTTTCAGCCACATCGTTCTAAAAATTTAACTTGAACACATTCAGTTTGACAGTTGGAATACCATTTATATTTGAAGAAGTCAACGTGTGTGTATTGATGTTTCCAAAGACATTTAGTGTTTTTTTTCTCTCTAGATGGCCTTTATTACTAACTTATCCTAATTTCATCTTCAAAGTTGTTTCATCTAGCTTTCAGGTAGCTGTTTCAATACTTGATGTAAACTATAGAGATGAACAGGGATTTGTAAATTTTTCCAAAATTATTAAAGGATAATCCTTGGGCAGCCCCGGTGGCCCAGCAGTTTAGTGCCACCTTCAGCCCAGGGTGTGATCCTGGAGACCCAGGATGGAGTCCCACATCGGGTTCCCTACAGGGAGACTGCTTCTCTCTCTGCGTGTGTCTCTGCCTCTCTCTGTGTGTGTACGTCTCATGAATAAATAAATAAAATCTTTAAAAATAAAAAATATATAAATAAGTAAAAAATAAAGGATAATCCTTAAATATTCTTATGATTATGCTTCTTCCTTCTCATTTCCTCCCTTTAGGTAAAATAATTTACCAATCTTCAATACTCTAATAAATGTGATTTTTAATATTTTATTCTGTTACATATTTTCTCCTTTTTCTATCTGTATGTCTATTATTATGACCAAATTTACACTTGCCTTTGAAACTCATACAAAATTATCAAAAACATTAAGAATTAATTATAAATTTAAAATTATCTATGATACATTTTTACAAAAATCATTAAGAACTTTCGGAGGCACTTTCTTCAGGGACAGCTATCAGGCTTTAAACATTTAATTGTTGCTTGAACAGCATTATAAATATTTATAGAGTAATAGAGCACAGACGAAAAGCCTATATCCCATCTGTATGAAGGTAGGTTACATGAAGACAGATGGGAACATTAAAACTGAATAAATATTAAGAGATATGTATTAAAAGATATTTCAGGGATCCCTGGGTGGCGCAGCGGTTTGGCGCCTGCCTTTGGCCCAGGGCGTGATCCTGGAGACCCTGGATCAAATCCCACGTCGGGCTCCCGGTGCATGGAGCCTGCTTCTCCCTCTGCCTGTGTCTCTGCCTCTCTCTCTCTCTGTGTGTGACTATCATAAATAAATAAAAATTAAAAAAATCTTTAAAAAAAAGATATTTCAACATGAATCTTAGTTTTTTGTAAGCATACAGTTTAGCAAAATATTTTTTGGCAAGTAGAATCTTGGATACTTTCCACAGTGTTCCAAAAAACCAAGCCAGTTATACTGATGTAATATTATTGCATTTTGATTGTGGAAGTGCTGTAAGCCTGCAAAACAATTTTTCCCATATCTCATTTGAGTTGTCATTAATTTGTTTTCTCATCTCTCATTTGAACTGTCATTAATTCATGTAGACTGATATTAAATTCCTATAACAATAAATAGAATTTAAAATCCAAACTTATAGAGCAATTAATTCATTAATTTCTCTATTCAATCATTTTGCTAATATATTATGAGAGACTGTAATATTTTCGTTAAACTGCATTAAGCAGTGGGAATATAAAGGTTAAAAGGTAAACAAAATACATACAAAATTTTTTAAAAGACCTCTCACAGCATCTGCAGAATTACCTCAAAGCACAAGCCTATCATTGCCCCGGATTAAATGTACCACCTACCAATAATAGTCTTAAAATAAAGAAATTGTGTTATACTACACGCCTGCTGGAACCTGTAAAAGGGTTCTACACATTATTTTTCTTTATCCTTACAACAAGCTTGACCCTTCAAGGGGATATAACTTTCCCAGTTTTCATAGATGAACTGACTACAACTAGGATCCTAATGGTCTCACCCTAGCACTAGTATTTTCTAAAGATGACACGATAATAATTTAGCCTTTCTCCTAATAGTATATTTAACCATTCTTTCAAGCAGTTAATTATCTACATATAAGTTATCTGTTTTCTGAAAATCAATTATGAGTGTTTAATTCCAGATCAATATTCTTCTATTATCAGGTGTCCATTTGTGCGATCTCCTACTATTGCTTAACATTTAATGTTCAAGGAATGCATTTAGTTTTCATTTGAGATGAAATATGATACATATTGAAAGGAATATAAGAAAAAATGAGTGCATTTCAAAGTGATTTGGGGTTACCTCCTATTTTGGTTCACTGGGGCTAATCAAGAGTTGATTGTTGTAAATTATAGCCGTGGTATGCTAAATGATACTTTTCCAAAAGTGCCATCAGAAAGTAGTCATGTACTTAGAATACCTACTTCTACATTTTTCTTACTTACGCACAATTTGTAATTTTGTTTTAGCAGTGGCCAGTTTTTACCTAAGGAAACATTTCAATATACCCAATCCACTAGTGTAGAATCCCGTATCAACTAGCTTGTTAACCCCTTTTTTCCCCAAATTAGAAGCTCTGTCTTATGTATGTCCACAAATATGAGAAAATGATAATCATTCTAGCCTGCTTATGTCTCTGGAGCAGTCACCTTTGTTGGGCACCAGGCCCATCTCCCCCAGCTGGTGGGGCTAACTTCAATCTCCTCTCAGAATAATCTGTGTGAGCTGTATCCCTTGTTGCACTCCTACTTGGAAGCAACAGTTTCAGAATCCAGTTCCCAATGATATGTGAGCAGAACTATATCAGATACCCACTCTATTAAATTATTTAGGTATTTCTTGATGGATATCAATGACTAGATGTATATTAAACCGTAGCTATTCATCCACCCCTCATTTGCTTTTTTGTTTGTTTATTGTTGAGGGAAATATAGACCACATGTGTGAAGAAATTGCAATCTGCTTGGGGATATATATAGAGAGAGGAAATAACTGAAATGACTAGAGGAAGGGGCTAGATAATATAAAATTATTCTTTGAAAATCATGCAATAAAATTTATTTTTTTTAAAACCCCTCCCGAACTCACCATCCAAATTTATTCATTTGAAAATTTAAAATATTACTTAAATATCACCTGTTAAAGGGCAATAAACCTAAATTATAAATTATTGTAAAATGAAAGACATTGAGATACACATTTATCCAAACCTGTGTAATATGACCAATGCAGGAAAAAAATAGTGTAGAAAGAAGGAATTAACAACTATAAAATTGTTAAAAATTAATGAAATTGAATCAACAAAAGAATCTGTAAAAAATCAAAAGCAAGTTCTTAAAAGACTGACAAAATAAACAAGCTTGCCAAGAAGGTGGGAAAATGTTACTTATGGAAGAGATTTTTAATGATAGGACAAGACTAGATATAAATTTATAACCATAAATGTAAAATTTATAACAATAATTGTAAAACATAAATTTAATGGATGATTTTCTCTCAATTACCAAAATTATATTAGAAGATAATCCAAATATAGGATAAAATAATTATAAATGATAGTTAATATCTAGTCCCCTAATGGCCCATTTCAGTTAAGCTTTCAAGAAATAGATAATTCCCATGTTATATAAATTATTCCAGAAAATTAATAAGTGGCAAGTTTCAAAATATATTCTCTAAATACAATCTAATCCAAATATCACAACCAGAGATTGATAATAAAAATGGAAAAATATAAGAAAACACTAGGCCAAGATCTCCTATAAACATAGGTTTAAAGATTCTAGTTGAAATATTATCAAGTTGAATCCAAAATTGCAATAAAAATTATAATACTATATTGTGAACAAGAATTAATTAGTAGAGTTTATCTTAGGAATGCAAAGACAATTCTTCATAAGTATACACATTAAGGTGAAAAAGACATATAATAAATTTGGAAAATACAGATAAGTTGTTTTATAACATTTAGAATACACTTCACATTTTTTTTATTTTTTTTTATTTTTATTTATTTATTTATGATAGTCACAGAGAGAGAGAGGGGCAGAGACACAGGCAGAGGGAGAAGCAGGCTCCATGCACCGGGAGCCCGATGTGGGATTCGATCCCGGGTCTCCAGGATCGCGCCCTGGGCCAAAGGCAGGCGCCAAACCGCTGTGCCACCCAGGGATCCCTACACTTCACATTTTAAAAACACAAGACAAATATAATTACAGTATAAGAAAACAGAAAAGTCTTTAACTGGTCATCTACCAAAAGCCTAAGTCAAATGTGATTACATTTAACAGTTGCACATTAATAGCCATTCCATTAAAGAACTTGGGCAAATAAAGTTCTTGCTTTTAATTCTACTAAGGGAATATTCTACTCAAGGTCTTAACATTGCAATAAGAGAAGAAAAGTAAGAGATTTTCATTTTGGTTTCTACAGTAAAATGTTATAGATTTATTCAAATAGGTTTTGCACAATTTTTTGTCTTATACTCAAGTATTATTAGGTTTCTGTTGATACAGTAACTGGAATATTGTAAAGTAGAATTTTAATCAGTCATTGCTAGTATATAGGAAAACCATTGATAATTGTATGTTGGCTAACTGACTTCACTTATTCTAAATCTTTTCAGTTAATTCTCTGGAGATTTCTAGGTAGAAAATTACAAATGGCAGATAGAAAGCAATGGTTTATTATTTCAATCATTAGAAGAGATAGTTCCTACATTTTAAGCAAAAAAAAAAAAATACTGTTTTAGGTTTCAGTAAGATAATTATGTTTTAGGAAGAACCTTTCTGTATACCTATGACTTGCCTATAGTAGAATAAGATTCTTTCTCTTTAAAATTTCTCTTAAAAAAGAATATTTCAATGCTTCAGTGACATGCATTAAAGCAACTAATAAAAGAATGGAAATGGATGACTTTTTAGTAACTATGAGCTCTTTTATGATTATGCCTATTTTGCAGGTATGCTATAACTTCAATTCTTGAGTTCACACAGCTCATTCTGATGCTATATTTTGCACATCCTGCAACTGCAGTGTATTAGGAGTTGATAATTTTCTCAGAGATTGATTCATTCCAATTAAATCCAAAAAAAATGAAGAACCAATGAGAATGTCTAGGTATTAATTTTATGGAAGCCTGTTCTTCCCATGAACAAATATATTTATGTCTACTTCTGTAGCACTTGGGAATCCACATCAGCAATCAGATTACATCAATAAAGTAAAGATGTGAAAAATCTTTAAAAAAATCTTTCAGCCAGGGTATGATCTAGAAGTACCTGCTTCCTATAGGGCTCATTCTTATAGGAACCTGTGAGATAAAATCCACCAGATTTGGTGTCTCTCTTCTTTGGGAAGCAATCATTACACCCTGAGCAGATCTAGTACTCAAGTTTTCCTTTTTCTAAGGTCATGTAAAATAACTTTCTTTTAATCAAATGAAATATTTTCAGGATTTGCTAATACCATTGTTTAGGCAACAAGATTCTTTGATAACCATTCAAGCTTTGTTTCTAGCCCATGCAATTCTTGATTTTTCAGGAAAAAAAATCTTTCTGCAGACAGTAAGTCATGTTCTAAATGTGCTTTTAATTTGTTGAGTTTTGAGAGGATTATTGTGGAGATGTCTCCCACAGACTCCCATTATGTGTTGTGGAACGTGTGTGTGTGTGTGTGTGTGTGTGTGTGTGTGTGTGTGTTTGCATCTGGTCCTGAGAGGCAGGGTGAGGAAGACACAGAAATGGAGAAAGACAAGGGATTAAAAAATGACTTAGGCAACTTCTAGCAGAGCCATTAATGATCACTTGCAATACTTTTTATTTTTTCAGGAATATATAGTTTCAGTCTGCTAGTCAATAGAACAAGAACTTTTCCTTTGGCTTCATTAGAACGTTGCTAAAAGAATAATGCTAGTAGTGAATAGTAATAATAATGATTGTGATAGGGCAGCCCAGGTGGCTCAGCAGTTTAGCGCAGCCTTCAGCCCAGGGTGTGATCCTGGAGACCTGGGATCGAGTCCCACGTCGGGCTGCCTGCATGGGGCCTGTTTCTCCCTCTGTCTGTGTCTCTGCCTCTCTCTCTCTCCTCTCTGTGTATTCTCATGAATAAATAAATAAAATCTTTAAAAAATGATTGTGATAGTAAAGTGCTAATTTTTTGGCCTACTTCTGATCATTTTAACTTGGTATGACTTGAAAGGGTAAAAGAAAATCCAGCAGTTCTTTAATCTGTCCTCTTCATACTGTTCTATGAATAGAGTCATTCAGGTACCTTCACATACATCAAACATTCTAGAAGAATCTCCTGGACCTTATCAAATAAATTGTATTCCCAGCCCTGAACAAGAATAGTTTACGTTCTATGCAACATCAGGTGAGTTATAAGCCCCTGTATTTCCTGGAATCTGTCTATATGACATGCTATAAAAAACAGAATGAAAATTAAGACAGGCTGCATAAATGTGTTAACCATAGTAGAAAATAATTTTACATTTGTAACAACTAGTTAAAATGTTTAATGTTGAGAATTGTCTCTGTCATTGAGGAGGTATCCCTATAAAAATACTCTGATGCCATCAAATCATTGCTATCTGGCTTACAGGATGTCTTAAATTCAAAGTTATTTCTAGTGAATAGATGATCAAAAATGTAAATGTAAAATGTAGCGACATGACCTTGGCTCAAAGTCTAATCTATAAACATATTTGTCCTGGACATATCTACATTAATTGGATATAGTAAAAAGGCAAGTTGAATGGAAACTACTAAGTAGTTGTGTGACTTTCTTTGGTTAAGTGGCTTATTTTTTATTGACCAGTTTCATTGTATGTTAGGTGAGGATAAATTTTTCTTGCTTCACAAGATTATTAAGAGTATTATATAAAGAATGTGTATTGTAAGGCATTGCACAAATCATGATTGTCTTAGAATTGCTGATATATATTTAGACATAAATGCAGAAAAAGCCTGCAACATTTTTAATCACACATATAATCCCATTAATTTAAAATTAAATAATAAAACAAAGAGGAAACATCTTACAGAAGTCTCACCAAAGATTTTAACAGAAAACAAACCAACTAAATGATGACCACTTTGTGGGCCTATTGAATCTATTTCCACCAGTGGGTGTGGTAAACCAAGAGTAAGTGAAGGAGTGACAAGAATAAGTCACAGCAGAAAAGAGGGGACTTGTATTTCTGGCATAAAAATACAGAATTCAATTGCTTAGTTAGAACATTGGTGATTATGTATCACACATCTGTTAGACTGCCCGAGAACCTTCCTTAGATGTAGTGGACACTCAGTGTCTCTGGAAGGCATGAATTTGCTATATGAGTAAATCAAAGCCTTCAAGGTTACTTACCAAGCAAGATACATTATGTAAGTAGTACCAAGACCAAGACCAAGACAAGCAAATTCCAAGCCAGAGTTCTCTACAGGCTGCCTTTTGTTGATAAAGGCCATGCTGCCAATGATTTTAGAAAGATGTGGCCATATGAACTGGGCACATTAGACCATTTCTTTTCACTAAGTTATAGTCTTTAGATTAAATGATAATAAGATCCAGGATGTGGTAAGAACATTCCTTTTAGTTACCATGAAGAGTCGACATCTACAAAGTTAAAGCGAGATTCAGTATTTTAATTAAACAAAAGGTTGAATGTGATAGTAAGACTAGACTTCCCCAAAAGCCTATTTTCTCAGCATCTGGGAAGGAGCAGTGTATGAGTCTAAGCTGTAGGATCGACACATGGGAAGAGAACCATAAGCACAGGTCAACATGCACATTCTGTTGGACAATATCTGATGCTCACACTATTCAGTTCTGAGCTATTTTTAAAATATATACAGATACAATTATATAAAATGGAAACTTTATATATGTGTGTTTTTAAAAATGATATACATAACATATTAAAGTACATCATTAATAATTTTTTTTCTCATTGGTGCTATTACTCATGCTTATCCAAGGATAAAGAGTCCAACAAACTGTTTTACTTTCAGCGGCAAACATTAATGCAGACTGCCCACGTGCTCAGCAACAAGCATCCACTGTTTTATCCATAGTCCAGTGCAACCAGTGGAGTTATGCTTCAGTTTATGCTATTTATTTACTCCCTGACAACCTGTCTTGAGCCATAAAAGTATGAAAGTGACAATCCTAGATCCGTCTGCCACAAAGAGATAAAAAATCATATAGTTTTGGAAATCAGTAAATACTTAGAACTCATTAATAATATATGAAAATGCGTGGAGTATAGATAGTGTAGATTTAGAGTGAAACTAACGTAGTATATTTGAAAAGATATACTGACAATTAGTGAGTAAGCATGAGATGCAAGAAGTTAGAAGATTGCATAATTAACACAAAGAAAGTAGAAAGCAGAAAGAAAATGTGTGGTAAGAGCAGATATTAAACATAATAGAAAACACACAATTATATTAACAAAGCCAAAGTTAGTTCAAACCTCTGGAAAGCTTGAACAAGAGAAGAAAATACAAAAATAAATAAATTTAAGAATGCAAAAAGGGTTTCACAATGGATTTAGTGAGGATGAAAAGCATATTTAAGAGTTTTATGACCAACGGGATGTATTACCTAGGAAATTGAACACATATATGTCATCAAACCAGCAATTCCTCTGTGGCGCAAACTCCAGGAAAACTTGCACACATACCCTACTCAAACACGTCCAGAATTTAGCCTGTGAGGATGAATAAAAAGGTCTAGATGGTTCTGTGGCAAAGAATGGTCTCTCCTGGATGACAGCTACTTAGAATCGGTGTTGCTACGTCAGCAGAGAAGCAATTAGCCCAAGTTCTGAGACAATAGGGCCCTGTGCTTGTAATGTATAAGTGTTAACTTGATTTCCCAAAAGCTTCAAACACCAGGAGGGAGGACTGCTGTTCACTGGAACGAGGAAACCCTCATTACTGCTGTTTCCTGAGTCCTTCTCTTGGCCTGCTGAGAGGTGGCAAGATGTTAAGACAACAGTCACCACACTGCTATGATTTAGGCTGAGGAAACGTGTAAGCACATTTCCTACCTGAGGATTTATATTCCAGGGATGTAGCAGCTACAGATACACTTTTGTGTATAACAGCAGAAGTGGCTAAAAACTATTTGGAAAAGGTGTCCTTTTCTCACTGTAACTTTACTGAGTAGGAAATTACTATTTAGCTACATTTTAATGAACTGACAAAAACATGGCGTGTCATTGGTGTGCTGCCATTCTAAGTGTAGGTTTTAAAAATCTGTATCTTTTCTCTTTAAGGATGAGGCCGAGTTTATTTTTTTCAGGGCTTTATTATTTTTTTTCTCAGTCATCATTTCCTATTGTGAACTACCATTCAAAATACACCGTAACTCTTACATCGCAAGAAATTCCATCAAAGGTGGAATATTCTCTTCTATGTGAGATTGAAATCCCAAAAGTTCTTCAAATTTCTACAAGAAACAACATCATCTCTTCTATTAGTGCACAAGGAATTTTTTTTAAGATTTTATTTATTTATTCTTGAGAGACACGGGGAGAGAGAGAGAGAGAGAGAGAGAGAGAGAGAGAGAGAGAAGCAGGCTCCATGCAGGGAGCCCGACGTGGGACTCGAACCCCGGGTCTCCAGGAGGACGCCCTGGGCTGAAGGCAGTGCTAAACCGCTGAGCCACCTGGGCTGCCCACAAGCAATTTTTTTTCTCTATTCTACAATATGGGTGTCAAGCTGCCTAATCGTAAAGTCCTTGATCTTAGCTCCTTTTTTTAGCCCTTAATTGATTACTACCCTCAATAGTTTTATAGATTTTATGTCTGGTTTTTATCCTAGGTAGGTACTTATTTACTTCCTAAATTCAAAATTACTTAGAGATAAATATAAACTGCAGTTTGTCAGTTTTGTCTTTTTTAGTTAAAATGTTGCTATTGTTAACTCATTTTTTTCTTTGTATTTTGTGTTCAATAAATAGTTCTATTTGGGGTGTAGATGGCAAATTCAATTCCTCACTAGACTCAGAATAACCATGTAGCATATAAAGTTCTGACAAATAGGGCCATAAAATTTAAAAATGATCTTTAAGATTAGGATATTTTTCTCAAAAGTAGCTTTAGGGAAATGATTTTCATAGTTCTAAATCTTAAAGCATCCCTAGCAAATAAATGGAGTTTGACACAAACTACACGTGTGTAGATTTGTATAACTTCATTTGTTAATCTGGAAGATCTCCTGAACAACACAGATTTTCAGGCAAAGGCTACGTGAAATTTCGATGGGAATATTAGAGATAGTGTTTAGGCATCAAATGAGTGATTCAATTAATGATCTTGAAAGTCACTTCCATCCCTACGACTCTCCATCATTAGATTTATGAGAATAGTGGGGAATTAACTTAAGGACCTGGTGACCTATTTTGACTTGTGAATTTAGAGGAGTTATTCATACAAATACAGTTTTTTAAGATACCCTATTAAAATATCATTATAAAGTTATTGAACAGTAACACTGTACAAAAACAGTATCAAGTTTAATCTGTCTCCACCAGCAGCATATTGTGGACAGTCTCCTATATGTTCTGAGCTGGTGGGCAAGAGACCCCTCTCGGAAGACCCTGACCGGGTCATTCAGTCAGCAGAGGTGAGCCTTTCCTTATTGGCAAGGAGAGGGAGTAGCCGGGCAGTTACCTGCAGGTGCCTGGGAACCTAGCTTCCCTCCCTGCTCTGCTTCTGCAGGTGTGGCTAGACCTTTCTCACCTTGCTGTGTCTTTGATGCCCCTTCGCGGGCAGACTGTCTTAGAACCTACCTCACAGTGGCTGTGCGACTTGTACCTCTTTGCAAAGGTAACTGTGATATCTGGGGGAGGAGCCAGTTCTCCCTTCAGGGAAGATTGTCATAGTTTTCTGTTTCAAGCTGCATTCAGCTTGAGTCGTCAACCACTGCGGCATCACTGAGTTTTGGAACAAAGCGACTGAGTCAGGATAAAATACAGCCATTTTAAAAAAAACAATTAATTTATGTTTCCTTTCACCCACAGGCCTACCCACGGATAGCGCCGGCATTTTGGCACTACCTGCGGGTAGAAGTGAGTAGCTGTACTTGCCCCCCCCCTTGCTCCTTGCACTCTGCTCGTGTGCTCTGATCGGACGTGCGAGTTTTGCTCCCTGTGCAGCTGCCATTCTGTGTACACGTGCTCTCACGCCACCACCATTCCTTAGAGTTGGAGCAGAAATCTGAATCACCAACACTCCCAGTGCAGGTTTATATAAGATAATCATCTCTCTTAATAAATTTCCAAGTCCAGGCCATATCATGTGCATCATAACGATAAATAACTCAGTGCTGAATGATGGAAAACCATGCTTACACCTCTCTTTAATCAATATTTTTGATATTCTGAGCATAATTCCTCAGCTTAACACAGCCATGTTTCTAGGAAACAGTGGAATAACTCTACTTCATTTCCTCTCTCCTCTTTTCTGTCCCCAGGAGCATGAGCAGCTCACCTACTCCTCCACGAGGTCCAAGGCACCCAGCGTCATCATCACAGGCCTCAAGCCAGCCACCAAGTACATATTTCATATCCGAGTGAGGACTGCAACAGGATACAGTGGCTACAGTCAGAAGTTCGAATTTGAAACAGGAGATGAGAGTAAGTTTTACATGAACGTATAAAATAAGACATTAATTTAGTACTATTCCAATCTGACCTGATAGTTAAAAATCTAATGTCCCCAAATGTGAATAGTCTCATCAGACAGGATTCTGTTCATGTAAATACTCATACAGACATTTTGGTTAATGTTTTGGTGCTATCATTAAATGCCTCCATGAAATGCCTTGCTCTCCCACATTGTAATGTGGCCCAAATACATCTCTTTATGCAGAATTCATCACTCACGCTATAACATAGAGTCTCAGTTGGTGGTGTCAGCCTAATTGTTTACCAGTCTTGGCATCATAATGTGATACTAATGAAAACTTGGGAGAGAATAAAGCCATGAGCAAATGATTTTAGCAGTTAGTTCAACATTGTGCAGCTTTGGCTTGTTATCTCAGATCAATAAAAACAGTGGTCAGGAGAAAAACTCCACTGAAATGTACTTTATAGGTTTAAATATAGACACATGGGCTTAATTAGAAACTCAAATTAGTTTCATAGCCTCCGCGTGTTGGAAATCAAAATGGGAGACAAAAGTGAGTGAGGTGTTCCAATGTCATGTAACATAGGCTTTGAGATGTTTTATTTAGTCTAAATCCTCCTCTACCACTGAATTCATTTTTTTTTTTTACTTTTAGAAATCTATCTTACTGTCACCTTTGTAAAGATAATGTGGGTGGCTTTTGCAATGTTCCTTTATGGAAAAATGTTCAAATATCTAATTATAATAAAAATCTCTTCCCATCATTACTAAAATACCTGTATTTATATAAGAATTCAAGAATAGCAAAAATAGTATAAAAATTCTTTATAAATAACAATAGTAATAGCTACTATATTCATTGAGCTTTTAATAAGTGCCAGAAATTATGTATTTTATATGTATTATTCCACTTAAACCTTTCCACATCCAATGAGACCAGTATTGTTTTCCTAATTTTACTCATGAGAAAACAGAAGTCTAGAGAAATAGAGCAGTTTGCCCAGATATAGGCAGCTGGTTAGAAGCAAAGCTAAAATTTGAAACTGAGGGCTCTCTTCTTCCAAGGTCTGTGCTCTGAACTACTCCACCATCCTGTCAAGTTCTTTCATTTGAATTATTAAAAAGTGATAATGGTAAGATCATTAAACAGGCTCCAATTGCTCCAGTTTGTTACTCCCTCAAAATGAAGCTGTTTGGATTTCAAATTCTGTGACAGAAAGAGTGTTGTTGTTTTTACATTGATGAACATCACTTCACAAGAACTTCCTCATTGTAACTATATCTAGCTAAAAAGTGCAAAAGCACCAACATAATAAGAAAGAACAGCTTAGGGAGAGAGAGTGGACTAATGAATAAAAAGAACACTCATGACCTGAATGTGTCTTATCAGTGATCATCATTTATAATCATACTGGAGACTAACTCTCAAGCTAGAGATGATATTGGAAGTAGCATGTAATTATCACAAAACATACTTCCATAATTTAACAGTATAAAAATATTCAAAGTGCCATCTGTGCTATGTCCTGTTGACTATTTTTCCCCTACTCAAGACTTATTCTAGGTGCAGAGCCAGAGGATGCAATTCAAGGAAAGTTTGGTTGGTCCTGGAAAGAGTCCTGTCACTGTGTTGTTCAGGCTGTGTGTACTGCGTCCTTTCATCTCAATTCTCTTACTTTCTTTCACAGATGAAGAAATTTATCTTTTTTACAAGTATGACATTTTTGAGGATTGCATCATTATGTCAAAAATATTTCTCAGACAGACTTATAAGGCTAAATCTAGATAAGTCATTTGTGTTTATCTGGGACTTCTAGAGAAAACAATCTAGTCTAATTTAAAAAAAAGCCCTGATCTAAGTATAAAAAATTAAATTTGGCTTAACTTGAAATTTCAACTCATTGTACTTTCAGGACTGGAATTCTTTCAGATGTTATATAAAAATAAGTACTTTGAAATTTCTTATCAGAAAAGGTCTGTACTCACTAGTGACTCAGAGTAATGTTTATTCATCCAACAAAAATGCACAAGACACTAAATATATAATACTCTTTGTGAGGCTCTGGGGATAAAAAAAAGGTAATAATAAGACCAACAGCCTTCACATTTTTATCGTCTAGATTTGTGGGGAGAAAATGAAAATTTAAATAAAAATACAAGGTTGGTGACATATACTATCATAAAAATGTGCAGAGGATGCTTTGAGAGCATAGAGAAGAAACCCTAGCTGAGCATGAATGGCTCATGAAGGGATCGATTGGAAGGTGGGAAGCTAGGGCTCATTTTGGAAAGAGAAGTAGTAAAGGAATAGCAAAGACATTGAGGCCTGAAGTAGCATGAAAATTTTAAAGAAGAGCAAATAAATTGGTGTGGCTGCACTAAGGAGACATACAGGTGAAATGGTGGGAGCTAAAGGCAGGAGGTTAAGCAAGAGCAACATGAAGATGCTCTTTGGCCATGTGAAGGATATCGAGCCTTCTGATGATGCTGAAGACCTGTGAGAGTCTTAATTAGGGAGTACCATGACCAGTCACATGTGCAAGACCCTCTACCAAGTAACATGTGCAAGACCCTATACTGAGAAGTTTACACAAATTATCTTCTTAATTCTGACAAGATGATTTCTCCTTTTAGAAACATAAGTAGCTTTACCAGAATCTGATAATCAATGAGTGGAGGTGCAAGATTAGAACCATAGAACCATCTGACAACAGCCACAACAGACAGCAGAAAACATGTTTTGAATCACTGATTTGTAAATCACCTGAAAGTTACTTTTATTAGATCCTTGAAGAGACAGGATGTCTGAGAAGAATCTGAAAAATGTGTTTGTCTAAACCTGGAATTTGGGTAAATAGAATGGTTCAGTTAAGCCTAGGGGAAAACCATTTAAAGAATCATTTTTTATCTGGTTAGTTTTAAATTGCATTTTCAAAGCATGCTGTTTATATCCAGAAGAGAATTTCAGTGAATAATGTCATAGTAGGATACGGGCAGGTTTACTATAAATTCAGGTATATAATGATATGAATCCCAATCTACAGCATCAGTCTTTTTCTTTTCATACCCTCCTAGCTCATCTTTTAATTTCTATAGCTTTTGTTTCCTGAGTAGTGACTGAACTAAGTTCTCTCTTGTGTATTCTATTTAATTAACTAACTTTACAATACATGCATAGAGTTGGGGGTGGGTTGGGGAAGGGAGATGAAGTTCTTGCATTTGATGGCCAGGTTCAATTTTTTTTTTTTTAAGTAAGCAAAGTGAATTAGTTTACAATTTAATTCTCTTCAACCATATCTGTTTTACATGGTTCAACTCTTCGTTTGCCAATAAGATAGTGATATAAAATATGAAAGAACTCCTTTACAAAATCATAGTATTCTTAACTGAATAGTGTTCTACAAATATAGTGGCATCTGAATAACAATCACAGTCATCACTGTTGCTCTTTCAGACCAGCAACAGGATTTTTTTTTTCCAGAGTCAAATGTAGTGGAAACTGGCTAACCAAGTGTAAAGATCACTATGACTGCTATGAAAAGAGCCTACTTGACCTAGACCTGTGGGTTTCTTCTCCCCCCACGTGTACAGAATAACCTCATTACATAAGTGTATATGGAGAGATAAACCGATGACAGATAGATGAATATATATTGATAATTAATTGATAGATATATAAAGAAAGAGGTAGATAATCACTCCTATATAGTCACAAAAGGACGTTTCTGGTTTAATGCTAGTATTTCATATGTCTGCTAACATCTCTGACAAAAAATGTACAACTAAATGTTATGTCCACTAACGGAATTTACTGAGTACCTATTGTGTATTGGTCTTTCTTAGGAGGTACTGTTTTAGAATAGATATAACAAAATTACAATAAACTACAGAATCAGTAATAAGAAAGTAGGACTATATAAACATTCCTTGTGTATCTTCTTGGGAGATAGGTGAAAGATCAGTGTCAGAAGCAAATATGAGAATTTTCTCAATATTAAAATGAAATTCATATTAGGCCCCAAGCTATCAAACACACACACACACACACACACACACACACACACAGATTAAATACAGACCTTTTTGGCTTATATGAATGAAACAACAGGAAATTTTAACCACCTTATATTTATTATAATTTCTGTCGTTATTTTCTGGAGAAAACGTGCTTCTTTTCAATGGAGAAAAAAACGACAATTAAAATTTTAAAGTTCTCTACATAACCAGTAATATCCATATATTTACAGACTTCTCAGAAAAAATATATTTGATTCAATTCTTAACAATAATCTGTTTAAAATTACACCTACCTTTTCTAGAAAAAGAAATAAAAATAATTTATTTATTTATTTAATTTATTTTTTTATTTTTTTAATAAATTAATTTTTATTGGTGTTCAATTTACCAACATACAGAATAACACCCAGTGCTCATCCCGTCAAGTGTCCCCCTCCGTGCCCGTCACCCATTCACCCCCACCCCCCGCCCTCCTCCCCTTCCACCACCCCTGGTTCATTTCCCAGAGTTAGAAGTCTTTATGTTCTGTGTCCCTTTCTGATATCTCCCACACATTTCTTCTCCCTTCCCTTATATTCCCCTTCACTATTATTCATATTCCCCAAATGAGTGAGAACATACACTGTTTGTCCTTCTCCGATTGACTCACTTCACTCAGCCTAATACCCTCCAGTTCCATCCACGTTGAAGCAAATGGTGGGTATTTGTCGTTTCTAATGGCTGAGTAATATTCCATTGTATACATAAACCACATCTTCTTTATCCATTCATCTTTCGATGGGCACCGAGGCTCCTTCCACAGTTTGGCTATTGTGGACATGGCTGCTAGAAACATCGGGGTGCAGGTGCCCCGGCGTTTCATTGCATCTGAATCTTCGGGGTAAATCCCTAACAGTGCAACTGCTGGGTCGTAGGGCAGGTCTATTTTTAATTCTTTGAGGAACCTCCACACAGTAAAGGAAGTCAAACATTTGGTTATTTAAAACACCAAGACTTTAAAAAAAATAAAGATTTATTTATCTGAGAGAGAGAGAGAGAAACAAGGGGAAGAGGAGAGGGAGGGAGAATCCCAAGCAGTTCAGGGGATTTCAGACCTGAGCTGAAATCAAGAATCAGATGCTTATCTGGTTAAGCCAACCAGGGCTCCTGAAACACCAAGATGTATCTAATATTCAAATGTATTTTAGAGTAGCAGAACATAGTTTCATGTGTACACTTTTAAAACCCAAATAAAGTATATCTTGCTATATCACAGTCAACTTGAACATTTTACTTATTTGCTGAAAGAAAACTTGTGAAACTATCAAGAAGGTGCAGAATCCATAGTTTAAAGCCATTTTTTGAAAGAAAGCTGGAAATTTACACAAAGTATTTAGCAGTTTACCTCTCCCATTGTTTTTTTTTTTTTTTTATGATAGTCACAGAGAGAGAGAGAGAGAGGCAGAGACACAGGCAGAGGGAGAAGCAGGCCCCATGCACCAGGAGCCCGACGTGGGATTCGATCCCGGGTCACCAGGATCACGCCCTGGGCCAAAGGCAGGCGCCAAACCGCTGCGCCACCCAGGGATCCCCTCTCCCATTGTTTTAATGGTTATCCAATGACCTGGGAGACGTAATACAGAGCCAACATGTAAGCAGTGCATTCTTTTCCCCCGAAAGGATTAATTATACCTTAAATTTTAGCAACAACCAAACTTAAATTTTTACCTAGAAGCTACATAAATCACTTTTGTTGCACAAAAGCTGCATCTGTCAACATTTTAAAATGTATTAATTACCAAAAGTAGTAGTAATGAACTAGATGTATATCACATAAAATTACCACACAAAAATCATCATGATCAACATTAACTAACCAAAAAATAAATTACTAAATTTATGGGTATTTCAAATACCCATTAGATTACTGAATTCATTGGCATTTCAAAATAAAATCATATATCGTGTCTTACATATGTATACAAAAAGTGTTACTGTAGATACAAATGAATGAAGTTAATCACTTAATTAGTTTGAAATATTCATAAATTAGCTATCTTTAGTATGGTTTCATATTTGAGCAATTTGATTAATTTTAACACTTTACAAATAGGAAATGATCTTGGGATTATGGTTCAATATTATGTCTCTTATTCCTTCCCTAATTTGTTTTCTTGTCTCCATTGGACCAATTTTTCTATATCCCACTCTGTACACTTAAAAACTCCAAGTCACTGAGTATTTTCTGCCACATAAAATGTGAATTTCCCAACAAATATTCAAATCTGCCTCCAATCCCAATACAGACTGACATCATTCTTGTCCCATATCCCCCCAGTTAACACAAACTCTGAGAAAATGTATGGGTACTTTACACATGAAATTTCCTGGATCATCATAATTCTCAGCTTCTTCTATGACTTCCAACTGTTAGATTCAGAAACCTATCACATCACAAATGGTTGGTTCAGCTCATCTGCTACTCCTCCTGAAAGGTTCTGGCTCAGTCCAGTGAAAAATTCACTCTTTCCTCAGACTTTCTATACTTTATTATGTAAGCACTTAACTATTTCTTAGTTTTTACCTCTTTGAGGCTAAGGACTATAGCCAGTGTATCTGTGTGTCTCATGAAATGTCTTGCTAATAGTTTTTAATGCCTATTTAATCAAATAAATGAATGACATACAATTTTTATTTTATTTTTTTAAGATTTTATTTATTTATTCATGAGAGAAAGAGAGAGAGGCAGAGACACAGGCAGAGGGAGAAGCAGGCTCCATGCAGGGAGCCTGATGTGGTACTTGATCCCAGGACCCTGGGGTCACGACCTGAGCCGAAGGCAGACGCCCAACCACTGAGCATCCTGGGTATCCCAACATACAAATTTTTAAAGGCTAAAAATGAGAGAATAGCAGGTTGCCTACCAGTCTAAACAGAAGGATCAAATGTTTTTATTTGCCACAGATAAACATTTTTTCTTGCTTCATTTTCGGCATCAGGCTGTAACTGGCCTGAGTTGTATAGAAACATGATATGTGGAACTTTAACTACAAATTAATTCTTAATTCTAAAATTGAGGACATGTTATGTAGCATTAAGTGATATTTTTGTTGTCATATAACATATTTTCTTCCTTAAACTTCCTTTTTTAAAAATCGCTATTATGCTTTAAAAGAAAAGTCTCTATTATTTTTTATCTGGTCTATTGGTTGAAGCCCAATCTGTACTGCTTCAATTACTTAGGATGAAATTAGCTACATCATTATTAACAGCAGCCAGAAATTTGGGGACGGTTATTAATGGTGAAGCATGAAGCAGAAAGAGGACCCGCTGACCCTGGTGGAGTAATAAAAAAAGTTAATTAATCAAGCAGGAGGCAGATTTCATTTTTATGAGTCTAGCAGAGGAGGACAAATTCCAGTATGTAAGATTTTAATTTGAAATAATCTTCAATCAATAGCACACTTCCCCCCCCCAATCAATAAGCACACTTTCGGTGCTGGCAACCATAGCTATCTAAAGGCAAAGATCAGTAGGAAAGAATTTTCTAGTATTTAGTTTGTCCGTATATAAATTGGCCTACCTTATGAGGTAATGAATGTCCCTCAGGATAAGAATTTGTGCTAAAGCTTGCTGGATAATTATTCAGCATATCACAGAGGAAACCCATGCTTTGTTTAGGAGACAGTGATATACGTTCAATGTAACTTCTAACATTGAGATTCTATCAGATAATATTGAATTCTAATTATGTTCCAAGCACTATTCTATTCTTTGTGGACTTTGAACTATTATTATGTCCATTTTATGGATCAGGAAACTGAAGCACAAACGAGTTTAGTGACTTACCACATTCCCACAACTAGTAAGTGTTGGAATGGGCATATTATGGGTATATTCTATTATTCGGGGGTAGTATTTTTCATACTAATGCTCAGAACTGGAACTGAATTCCCTTTATACCCATTCAGTGTTTTTACTTTTCTTATTCACTTGGTCATTACTTCTGATTTTCTACCTGATAATTTTTTATTCTTGCCTCCAAGTCTTCACCCTCCCTTAACCAATTATACTTTTCCCTAGCAAAATGTGCGTTTTAATATAAACAGGGATCTTCAGAAGACTGTAATTATTTATAAATCACCATGCATCACGTTCAGAGAGCTGTGTGTGTGTTTTAGTACAGATTTTTAGACTAACACACGCATATTAGACCAAGTATACCTCTGAAGGGACAAAATAATGCACTTAGTCTGACTACATTACACGATCAGAGACTTGATGAAGAATAACTATTTGCAGAGAAAATGGAAGTCTCCTTTTAAGAAGACTCCGTTGATAAAAAAGGATAGTTTGCTTCAGTTTGGGGTGGGTCAAATAAAGATTTTAAATGATGGGAACCAGGCTCATGTACTGTAAGACCTATTGAAGGTTCAAATATGAAGAATATTAAAGATCAAGATCATAACTTTGTTAAATGGCCTGGAAAAATCATTAACTATTAACAATTACTTAGGAGTTAGAAAATGTTCATATTAACATACAATGTTACACTTTATCTCATATAAAAAAAGGGAACTATCAAATAATAGTGGATCTATTTATAAAAACAGAATATAGGTTTATTTTAAGCCAATAGCCACAGCAACATATACAAAAATATGAGCTCTGGGAATCCCTGGGTGGCTCAGCGGTTTGATGCCTGCCTTTGGCCCAGGGCGTGACCCTGGAGTCCCAGGATCGAGTCCCATGTCGGGCTCCCTGCATGAAGCCTGCTTCTCCCTCTGCCTGTGTCTCTGCCACAGTTCAGTTATTCAGGATGAATAAATTCTGGAGATCTAATAGGTAGCATCGTGACTATAGTTAATAGTACTGTATTGTGTATTTGAATTTTCTAAGACAGTAGATCTTAAATGATCTCTCCATACACATACAAACATACACACATACACACACACCCATGATAACTATGTGAGGTGTTGGATCTATTAATTAGCTTAATTGTGGTTATAATTTCACAACGTATATGTATATCCAAACATCACATTGTACACCATTAGTATATGCAATTTTTATTTGTCAGTTACACCTCAGTAAAGCTGGAGGGAATAAACAAAAATAAATAATATACATTTTCTGTTTTCAGGAAGCTCACCACTAAGCCACACTAGAGACTCTCCTAACAGTTTCCTATTTATGTCATTCTTGAAGTCTAATTTTAATTTGACTTGATTTGAGAGGAGATAGATTTTTTTCTATCAGCTATCATATAAATTGCCTGAATTTTTCTGTCAAGTTACTTGACTCTACAACCTTGAATTCTTCTAGAGAGCAAAAATATTCCTTAGACACTTCAAATTGCTTCAAATTTAGTGAAAAATATATTCCCTATATAATACAATGAAGATTTACAGCCATTCTTCAGACTACACAAATCAGCTTTATTGATTTGTATCTTGAAGTGGCTTCTTTAAATGTCATAGTCCAGTGGTTAGGAAAGCATTAAGGACAAAGTGAAGAAAACCTAATCTCTTAATATAACTGTTTTAGCCTATCTGGAACTGCTGGTGTGATTCTTAATTATGGTTGACCTCCTACCTCCATCTTTTGCATGGTTATGTACTCTGCCCAAGAAAGGATAAGGAGTATTGTGTTATTTGGTAGCTACTTCCAGAATGATATTCTAAGCATGAGGGGAGTTCTGTCTAGCTAGAGGAGTTATGCATAGTGGTGATACATCGCTGTGATTCTTATAGGGAGAGGGCACAAACACCTGATGCTAGGATGAAATTGTCCTCTAGGAAATCCCAGACCACAAGGATGACGCAGCATAGGGCTCGGTTCCTTTTACAGCTTGCTCTCCTACTTCCCGATGCAATTCTATCCCTAGGGTAATCCTTCATTTTTAGAGCTGAAAAACTTGAGAGTTGAGTGAAAGAGTTGTCAAAATGTCCAAGGTGGGTGAAAAGTATATTATATAAAATATATAAATAATAAATATCTGCCTGTGTCAAAACATAAAGACATATTTTGAATTTTTCTATTTGTACAGTACCAGGATGCAATAAAAATAAGTTTGAGTTATCTAATGTAACATCTTTTAAATTTGTATTCACTCAATGCAAAACATCTGTTTTTGCTGTACCTTGCCATGAAGTCACAATACGGAATGGACAGATGTTTGTAAAACAAACCCATCCAGCTCTACCAAACCTTGTTTGAATAATTAGGAAACAGCTCAAGTATTTGCATTATACTTTACTTTTTCAAGGGAAAGCGTAGTTCAGTGAATTTAAGTTAAATAACAGGGATTCTTGGCAAAATAGCAGGAGCCCTTTAAAAGGATTGGGCTGTGTGTACACAAACCCAAGCATGACATGCATGAGGATATTACCGCCTGTAAAGATAGGCGAAGTAGCAGAATATGGTAACTTTGCCGCCAGATATAAAATAGCTGATTCACAGCAAACTGAATCTCATATTCTCTTATGCTTTTGGAAAACTGAGCATCCTTTAAAAAATGTTTTTGCACTATAGTTATTTTTAAAATAAGTAGTTGTGTTAAATTTGCTGGATACAAAACCAGAAAGCAGACTAAATGGTTTTTTCAACAATCATTTTCAGCATTTCTGTAAACAGTAAACATTGCAATATCACTTATTGAATTTAGCATACATATTTACACACATATATACACACACACATACAGGTAATACATATATTCTGCATGTACACACTCTTCCTATTTCATTTTGAGGTGAAGAAATGAAATTGACAATGTCTTCCCTAATGTTGCTTAAGTTCTTATCCTTGGAAGTAAAAGAGTTTATTTCTAAATTTGATACAAAATTTGTTTCTAAATTTGACATAATGAGAGAGAAAGTGAAGGGCATCTAAAAAAAGCAGCAAAAGCTAAAGCAAGCAGAATGTTTACTTGTTCAATTTATCCATTCACTCTCATTTGGTCTGATCGTACTAACCCATGGGCCAGATACAGAAGTAGGCGCTGTGGATTCAAAGATGAAAAGAATAGACTTGTTCTTCGTTTTCACAAAAGCTTGTGAGAGGTTCAGAAAATTAAGCAACATTATAAGGTTGTATGAGACATTTAGGGGAACACAAGGAGAACTCAAACCAACTTCTGTCAAGGAAGGCTTCCAAAAAGAAGTGATATCATAAAGGAAACTCTAAGGTTAAATAAAACTTGACCATGACAATGAAAGAGATGGAGAGTGAGGTAGGGGATAAGAGGATTGGGAAACTTCTGTTCTCTCATGTATGCGGGCCTACAGATGAAAGTGGAACCTTCTAGTAACTGAGGAAATTTTAGTGTGGCCAGAACCATGGTTTTCAAAATGTGGGCCCCATGCCACGATCAGCAGCAACACTTAGGAAAATGTTAACAATGCAGATTTTCAGACTTCACCATATACCTACTGAATCAGAAACTCTGGGGTGAACCCAACATTCTGTTTTAACGAGCCCTCCAAGTGATTCTGAGCCACTTCCATTGAGAATCAGCATAGAGAATCAGCAGCTTCAACAGAGAGAGGGGTAAGGAGTGTTGGGGGTGATGATCTTGGTACAGAAAGTACAAGACATGTGGCTGGAGTCATAGATAAGCAGAGGCCATGCAATGCCATCTGATCTTGCCATGGAGCTGAAACCTTCCTGGGTTTTTATTTTTCTTCCCTTTGTCTGTAGTTTGGAGACAGGCAAGCCAATCAGAATGAGTTTCCCATGACTGACTCCTCTGGTGCCATTGCTAACACATCTAATTTTCTCACCTTCATTTTATCCACACTAAAAATAAAGTCTTTCCAAATATCTTTTCATTGTCACTCTTAGAGCTGTCGTAACTTCCAGATTCCCTAGAGACTATTTTAGCTTTAGAATTCACCTACCAAAGGTGCTGGAACCTTGAGAATTATCAATTTAAATTCTAACACATGCTTGCACTCTGCCAGCGTGTAGGCCTGCATATTTCTCCTTGACAGTTCATATTTGGTGTCTGGACTTTCAAGACATGGTGAATTATGACTTGCTCACCAGAGCCTCCTGAGAAAACTGGAGCTGAGCCATCCCATACCAAACTTTCAATGAAAGTTGGTCAGTTGCAGATTTCTGGAAATTAAGTTATTTGGAAAACTTCGTGGAACTAGTTATCATAAAGGTAATATGTTAACAAGGCAAAGTTAGACACCAAGACTAATATGCTACACAAGATGGTCACAGGCTTGTCTCCGGCTAGGTTACTTGGTTGTATGGTCTAATTGGCAAAGACAATGTAAGACTTGGTATTTTGGTTCATGACCATTACCCACTTTAGACACTAGTTTCTCATAAAAAAGATAAAGGGGATGTGCTAGACGAGCTACGCTTGCTCTAAAAATAGAGAACTCCTGAGTGAAGTGGTTAAGGATTTGGGCCAGACCAAGCTCTGCCACTCTCTAGGTATTAGGACGTAAGGAAGGCCATTCAGTCTGTAAGCTTTATCAGAAAACTAGAAATTTACTTATTTGTTTGTACACTGATTTATTCAACAAGTATCTGTGAAAACACACTCTGTACTCCATACTAAGTGCTGTTCTACATGCTGTGGTTGTAACAGAAATAAACAAAGATCCTCAGCATCCTGTCCTAGAGCTTGCATTTCAGAGAGGAGGGAGACAAGTGAACAATGATAAAATATTTAGAATGTTAAGTGAAGCAGAGCTCTGTGTGTTGCCTAGACCTCCACTTCAGGACCAGGCACTTACTTGTTTTCTTAGCTAGTGGGAGTGCTGCCTGCCAAAGGCTCCTCCCGGCTGAATTCCTTTCCAGACATCGCCTCTGTCCAAAAGAAGTCGCATTCCCCAGGGTCATTTCCATTCCCCAGAGGTGGGAAGAATCCAAGTCTGGTCATCATGAGGTACAAAGTTGAGTCCCAATGTTCAATTCAAGACAACTGTGAAGGCTCATCTCGGCCCTTGAGATCTGCAGAGGTCTTTGTAGCTACCACATGGCAGTTCAGCTGCTTCATTGTCCCATTTCTGCCCCCTAACTTCCCAGCCTGTCCGTGCTGAGGTCACTCTTTGATAAACCTGCTACGTGTAAAGCTGCACTGCAGAATCCGTGCCCCAGGAAACCTCCTCTAAAACAGGTGATGAGAGATGCTCTAGAGAAGAGTAAAGCTGAGAAGCAAGACAGGGAGTGCCTATCTCCTAATGTGATCATTAAATGTTAACTATCACTATAATTTGAATTATTGCTGTGAGCTAGGCAGCTGGCAAACACTTTGTGGAGGAGGGTCTTAACCTTGGCCTTGAAGAAAAGGAAGGTTATAAATAAGCAGAAAGAACAAGGAAATTTTTCATGATAGCAGTTGATTCATGCAATTCAATTTGACAGATACGTCACAGATAAATAGCTAAAAAAATTAGTGAATTTTGGTTAAAAATTCAAGCTTTGGACTTAACCCTGGATTTATTTTTATTTTTTTAAATATTTTATTCATTTATTCATGAGAGATGGAGAGAGAGAGAGAGAGAGAGAGACAGGCAGAGGGAAAAGCAGACTCCACGCAGGAGCCCGACTTAGGACTCGATCCCGGGACCCCGGGATCACACCCGGAGCCAAAGGCAGACACTCAACCACTGAGCCCCTCAGGCCCTAACCCTGGATTTAGATCTTGACCCTGTCGCTACCTTTGTTCAAGTCAGCTAACCACTCTATGCCTCAGTTTCCACATCAGGAAAACTATGAATAAGAATACCGCCTACTTTCTAGTGTTCTTGTGAGTATGCACATTGAGTTCATGCATTGAACATTGAGTTCAATGCATGTGAAGTACTTAGCAGAATACCTAGTGCATGGGTGGTTAGGGCTCAAGAAGTGTTGAGTATTAATACTGACATTATTGGTATTATTCTTCAGCCCTAAAATTCCATTCTAGCAATTTCGAAATTGTATTTAAAAAATGAAACAATATGTTTATCTTCTTGCATCTAGACCTCCCGCTAGAGCAATCAAGTCATGCTCTGAATCTTCCCTTTGACATTTATTTTTCAGGCCTATTAGCTTACCCCTGAGACAGGTGGCTAGTCTTGGTGTTCGTTTTTGTTTAATTTTTATAGGATGAGTGGGATTCCCCAGATGAGTTGTCCTCCCAGGACCTAAGCACATGGACATGTGGACAAGGAAGCTCTACACTTGAACTTCTGAGATACCAGATCTTAACCAGCACAGTTTGCAGGTCAGGGATCCTCCATCAGTCCTGTTCCCAGCAACATCACCTTGCGGACCCAGAACCACTGTCCTTCCTGTTTCTGGGTAATCAAATTATTTATAAGTGGGGCCGCTTTTCTTTTAAATACTTAAACCATGAAAGATTTCAGCACCAGCAGACAATATAACATCATGGTTCAAGACTGCAACTCTGGTACCAAGCTACGTGTACCTAAAATTTTGTTTTTTGTGGGTTTTTTTTTTAAGATTTTGCTTACTTATTCATGATTTTACTTATTTATTCATGACAGACGCACAGAGAGAGAGAGGCAGAGACATACGCAGAGGGAGAAGCAAGCCCCATGCAGGGAGCCTGACATGGGACTCGATCCCAGGACTCCAGGATCATGCCCTGGGCTGAAGGCAGGCGCTAAACCACTAAGCCACCCAGGGATCCCCTGAAATTTTGGTTTTGCCACTTCTGTCTGGGTGACCATGGCAAGCTAATTAACGTTTCTGTAACTCAGTTTCTCCATCTATAAAGTAGAGCCTAAAATACATGTGAAGGCTTTAAAACGGCGGATGGCACATGTAAGCACCATAGAAGTGTTTGTTATAATAGTGACTGTCCTTGTTTTGAGAGAGACTCAATCATGTATTTGGTCTATTATGATATTTTTTGTATGAGCCTATGCTGTAAATCAGCTGGCACTTATTTCATAAGGAAGAATGGACATATAAAAAAAAAAGTGTAATTCTGGAAAGAAAACTTCCTTAGGTACAATCTGTGGAATTCTCAGTTGTCAAGTAGAAATGGCCCAGAGCCACCTATCCCACAATTTTTTTTTATTTATTTACGATAGAGAGAGAGAGAGAGAGAGAGAGAGAGAGAGAGAGAGAGAGAGGCAGAGACACAGGCAGAGGGAGAAACAGGCTCCATGCAGGGAGCCCGATGTGGGACTCGATCCCGGGTCTCCAGGATCGCGCCCTGGGCCAAAGGCAGGCGCGAAACTGCTGAGCCACCAGGGATACCTCCCACAATTTTTTTAATTAAATAAGTAACTATCTAACTGATACACAGGAATAAGCAATCCAGAGAAAATGAAATTTAGCTGTATATTGAAAATTATATTTTGGCTCAGAATAGATATATAACTAACTGTAAATTCTATACGTAATAAGCACGGAATATCTTGTTTGAGGAAGGATTTTACTTTTTCAAATTATGGAAGAGAATATTTGAACTTTTACAGAGACACATTTTTGCCTTGCATCATGACTGGAAAGAGGGCTGTTCCATTCTTTCTTAAATTAATCCAAGTTGCTCAGCAGACACACAAGTGAGAACAAGACTTTGAGTTATCTAATTGCCTTTAGCACATTCTTCTTTTTTTCTGTCATGTTCTGTACTGCAGCATTCAAAATGCTTTTGGAATCCTTCTAAATCACTTCTCACTGTGCGTATTTATCCATCGTAGGAGCTGCACCATTTTAAAACTAGCTAGCTTTTTGTCATTTTTCTCGAGAACCTCATCCTGCTCAAATGCCCACTGGGATGATAGATTTCAAATTGAGGTAAACAAAAACATGTAAAGATACCCAGTTAATACCCATGGAAGTTTTTTTTTTTAATTTTATTTATGTATTTACTTGAGAGAGAGCACACAAGTGGGCGGAGAAGTGGAGGGGGAGGGACAAGAAGACTGAGCTGAGAGCAAAGCCCAATGCAGGCCTCAATGTCACGACCCTTGAGATCATGACCCAGAGCTGACTGAACCACCCAGGCACCCCACCCTCCATGGAGATTTTTTTAAGTTATATACCTTTACAATAACTGTTAGCTTGATTTTAGCAATATTTGTAAGCATGGTAAAAGTATATCATTCATGATTATACTCTACCATTACCCTTGAGGTACAGTAAATTTAATGAGTTTTCATAAAAAAACACAAACTTCTGCACATGAGATTATGTCTCTGTCATCATTTTTCTCAGTGCTCTTACCACTTAAGATGGAAGGAGAAATAGTTTATTGGAAAGGAAGGTGAAAAGTGAGTACATACAAGATTGATGGGGTAATTCTTACCTTTGCATGGATCAGTGACCTGTGCCTCTAAGACACAAGGACTTACATATCAGAGGAGAGATCGAGGCATTCCTTACTTGGTCCATGACTGTGAAGATAGTTGAAGGAGTCGTATATGCACCCTTAGCTCAAGACTTCCAAGAGCTTATACTGTGGAAATTGGGGCATCAGAACTGGTGAAAAATAATAGAGCTCAGTTTGGAAAACAACAATTAGAAAAATACATTTTGTTAATATTCAGAGGAGAATCAGTATAGAAAACCTCACTTATAGCTAGATACCTGCACTTCCATTACCCCCAAACCCACCGAAAAAGGAATGTAATACATGAATTAGTCAAGCTAATAAATATGTGGGATTTGGAAATTCTTCTCATGATTTAAAAGGGGATAGAGGGGATCCCTGGGTGGCGCAGCAGTTTGGCGCTTGCTTTTGGCCCAGGGCGCGGTCCTGGAGACCCGGGATCGAATCCCACATCAGGCTCCCGGTGCATGGAGCCTGCTTCTCCCTCTGCCTGTGTCTCTGCCTCTCTCTCTCTGTGTGTGTGTGTGTGTGTGTGTGTGTGTGTGACTATCATAAATAAATAAAAATTTAAAAAAAATTAAAAAATAAAAGGGGATAGAAATGACCTCTATTACACTTTTTGTTGATCATCCAGAATTATTTAATCAAACATTTTGTTTAACAGAATATGCCCAAACATGCATATAGCTAATCTAAGTCATTAATACCTATTACTACAGATGAGAGAAAATTCAACTATAGTCGAATTTCATGTTCTAGGAAAAAAAAAACTGAATGCTTTAAGCAGTAAGTAGCATGACTTTTCCATATATATGCTAACTTATCTAAATTGCCCTTAAGTTTTATGGGGATGCCTTCTCAGAAAGTCTGATTGACTAAAGAGAGGAATGTCAACTTTTATTTGTATTTCTTTTCTCCCTAAGAACAGTTGAGGCCGTCTAAAATACATATACAAAGTGTTTACTAAATTAGAGCTAGAAGTCGAAAATTCAATCCATAAAAACAAGAGGGAACAGAATCTCATTTTGAGGATTATTATTAGAAGTGCACCACACGTCCACCATCTCTGCCTTTGAGATTTCCGGAAGCAGCCAGAGAATAGAGAAGTCCTCATGCTCTTATGACATGAAGCACAAATACTGGGAGAAAGATAGACGATAAATTTGAGAATAATGGCCTCAAGCAGAGTTTTTTTTTTAACAAATTCTAAGGTTTATTTTTATAATGTGGTGTTTTGTGACCACCGCCTTTGATAGAAGCAGATCCAAGGTAAAGTGTCACTGATTGAAGGTGATTTCCATGCTGGGAATGAGATGAGGGAGGAAGGTGACTTAATACAGTTCCATGAATACAGACTTCAAAAGAGTTAATCTACCTGGGAAGTGAATGTAAAAGAATCACTCTTTAAATTTATTTTCTAAATATTTGTTCTTTGGTCAGAAACTAAAAATCAGAATATAACTAAGGTTCTTGATTGCAACTATCAAATATGCCATGAGCTATGTTAAGGAAAAAGATACAAGAATGACCCAGGGAGGGCCACAGTGGAAACACGGAGAGCAAGCATGGCTGTGCTTTAAAGAGCCAACTAGATGGCTCTTGAAGTGAAAAACAACCAGTCTTTTTCTTGGTCCACACAGCCACTCGTTTCTGTTTCTCTCTCCTAGGACTGGTTTTACCTGTGTATATGCTCCTTTAGAAAAATGTATCTGCTTCAAGTCTTGCAAATTCACATCTCCTATTCATTCTAATCATGCACCAAAATCACCAAACTGACTGGATCCTAATTCCAAATTCCTGGAATAGAGATCATGTTCAGGTCCAGTATGAATCACATCCCCATCCCTAATCTAATTCACCTAAGTAGGGACCAGAGACAGAGAGAGTAATCTTGAAGACCCTGCCATGGAGGCAGAGGCAGTTGTCAAAGACCCGGCTGAGCAGATACCTCTGAAGATACTTACTAAGAATTTTGAGGTTAGTCTCTAATGAGAGCTTAGAATGTCATTTCTCCATTTTCATACGGACCAATGGTGCAAATGCTTTTTAAAATAAGGTGAACAAACACAGAACTCTTTCCACTATTAAAGTTGAGACACCCAATCAATATTTTTGCCCATCCTTTATATTTGCACTGAAATGGTCTGGAAGCAGAGCAAAGATCATCTTTATGAAGTGGAGTTGAATCTGCTCCAACAATTAAGCATACTCTAGATTGAAATCCCAGAGTTCTACATCACTGGATACTGTGAAGAAAGATGATTCTAGCCTGGAAAATATTGAAAGCAGGTGTTCTAAGTCATCAAAAAGTAACCCAAAGAGTAATGCTCCCATGGAAAAAGTTATATTAAACTGCATGGTTTTGCAGCATACTTTCTGGAATAAGCTGTGGGAAAAGTATGTTTGTACAAAATGGAATAGTTAGTCTTATTTTGTAGAGTTTTGATCAATCACCCTTTGTGTGCCAAAGAAAATGATAAAGTTGATGACGTGCAATCCCTTCTTGCAGCAGTAGGTTGAGGGAATTATTTGTAACCAGAAATCAGTTCTAGTTGTTGAAAATTAAATTCATGCCATCAGCACATAGGAAGAGGCATATCTTCCTAAAAAGATGACACATGTCCAGTTTGTATATAATCAATATCCTATCATGAAGATATTAGTATGAAAGATGAATAAATAAAACACGATGCTGTTTTCTATAACATGAAATTGTGAATGGGTATGCTGGAAATATATCCTCTTTAGTTCATTTCTAGAGGGGTATTTACATCACGGCCTCCGAGTCACAATACCAAGTAAGCCTCACTTTGAGTTAACCTGATTCCCTGGGCGATGAAGCGCGAATTTAGTGAAAGCTCAACAGGGAAAGCAAACAATCTTATTTTCTTGAAAATAATAGCAGTAAGCTATAGGGTAATACTATGCCTAAAACCCTCTTGCTTCTCATACGAAAGGTTTAACTTGGAGACATCACACATAGTTCAAGGGAAAGTATAACGTAAATAATGGAGAGAATACTAGGAAAATTGATGGAGCCATAGTTTTGTGGGACAAGAAGGTTGGCTCTCTTTGACTCTCTCCAGACTTGATTGCAGTGATTGGTTAGAAGTTGAGGTAAATAGTTTGCTGCTTTCAGGGCTGGCTTCAAACAGTTTCAAACAATGATCCAAAAAACATCCTTTAGAACTGACTCACTTTCAGGGGATAATCAAATGAGTTTTGGCGTAGGGAGGAGCAGGTCCCTGTTGAATGTCTATGATCTAATTATTTGGAGCGGGGCAGCCCCGGTGGTTCAGCAGTTTAGCGTTTAGCGCTGCCTTCAGCCCAGGGCCTGATCCTGGAGACCCGGGATCGAGTCCCACGTCAGGCTCCCTGCGTGGAGCCTGCTTCTCCCGCTGCCTGTGTCTCTGCCTCTCTCTCTGTGTGTCTCTCATGAATAAATGAATAAAATCTTTTAAAAAATAAATAAAATAAATTATTTGGAGCACTGTGCTTGGGTCCATAAAGCTAAGAGAAACTGCCCTTCACCATGGACATTGTTGGTTTTGGTGTTTCTGGAAAGACTTCTACTGAAGCCATATAAGAGACCACCATAGCCCCAAATCTACTTTATCATGAACCCATGAAGATTAAGTAAAGATCTTCACAGGAATTTGTTTAGCTCCAAATCTGGTGGCAATGGGTTTATAATTAGATGGGCTTAAATTGGGCAGATTCTTCCACAATTTGATTTTAACATGCCATCTCACTAAAGTTGTCAGAAATGTCTGTTCATTTGTTTTTATTTTGGTCTGTTTGTTTTTACATCCATGCAGTTTTTAGTAAATCAATACATAAGGTCCATTAAATATGGGATAGACAGGACTGATCCCCCTCCCCTGAACAAATCAGTTAATTAAAGAAGAAGAAAATGGGGTCTCTCCAAGCAGAACATTTGGTATTCTTTGTATAAAAAAAGGTTGTTTTATAAAGGTAACCCCCACATTTCATTTTGCTTTATCCTTCCAACTCATCCATCCAGTCATTGGGGCAAATGGACACAGAAGGCTATGTTCAACATAGAAAAAATATTTAAATAGTAAATGGAGATTAAAAACATCTAATTCAAGTAACATGATGAACAATGAGATGTTATTGGTAGCTAACTTGGAAATATAAGACCCATTTACCACCACCACCCCCCATTATAAGATATGCATATGGACAAGCACAGCCAAACTCTCTCCTCTTTGTTTCACTTTATTAAGTAGGACTCTTAATTTCAGGCGACAAAAAAATCCGCTGGTTTGATGGGAAGTGGGGCTTTATTATCTTACCTAACTGTAAACTCAAGGAGCAGTGTGAGATTCAGGCCAAATCTGAGCCCTCCAACCATGACCTCAATACTTTCTCACTCTCAGTCCTGCTTTTTGTCTTCTCAGTTGGGTTTATCTTTCCAATCTGGCATTTTCTTCCTATAAATTTGCAAGAGTTTGTATCTCCAGTAAAAATTGCAATTTTGAGTAAACTCACATCTCCATCTACTCTACTCCTGAGAAAGGTGTAAGTGTGCTAAGGTCACTAAATTTTCATGATTCCTTCTCTCTACCTTCCTACTCTGCAGCCTCTTGTTCCTATTCAGCCTCAAAGTGCATGTGAAGACCTCCAGAAGGTGTTGTGCTGTTTCATGTCTCTCTGTATACGTAATATTATTTCTTCACACTAGAATGTCCTACTTTCTAGTCATCACTGCTTACTTGCAAATTTCCTCTGATCCTGTCAGATATGACTTAAAAATCACTTGCTTTTTCAACCTTCCTTTCATTCTTCCTTCCAAGAGTTTCACATTCCTACTCTTCCCTCAGGACCCTCATGCATTCTTCATTTTATTTTTTTATTCTTTTTAATATTTCATTTATTTATTCAAGAGAGACACAGAGAGAGAGGCAGAGACATAGGCAGATGGAGAAGCAGGCTCCATTTTAGCAACGATTTCGCTATATTACAGGTAAGGTCTGAGTACCACCCTTGCTAAAGAGAAATTACTATGAGGATAGGAAACCAGGCTTAATTAAGTTTTCTTTGTCTCCCCAGTCCTATATCACAGTGTTTAGCACATTCTAAATGATTAACGTTTCTGTTGTTTTTGATGAATGAGAATTCACTCAAGAAATGTTCTAGAAGTTTTTCTAAATGATCAATGTGTGCTTTTAATCAGGGTTATTTTCTTTACACATTTTTTCTATGCAAAATGTATTCTAAAAAAACTTTTGAGTTTGGGATCCCTGGGTAGCGCAGCGGTTTAGCGCCTGCCTTTGGCCCAGGGCACAATCCTGGAGACCCGGGATCGAATCCCACGTCGGGCTCTCGGTGCATGGAGCCTGCTTCTCCCTCTGCCTGTGTCTCTGCCTCTCTCTCTCTCTCTCTCTCTCTGTGTGACTATCATAAATAAAAATTAAAAAAAAATAAAAAAAAAACTTTTGAGTTTATAAGCTTTATGAAATTTTTGATCTCTAGTGACTATACATTTAATTACAAACCTGTTTACCTGAAGCCACGCTGTTATATAGAGAAGCTATCACCTCAAGTGCATATATATGCTTGCCAATATGCAAATAAATACTCTTAATATTGTGGAACGAACGTGTTGAATAGTCTTTTGAAATTGAACATCATTGGTTCCAGAGAATTTGTGAAATTTGTAAGGAAATAATTCTATTTTGCACTGGATCTCAAAAAAAAAAAGACGAAATATATACATATGTTATAATATATCATAATATATACAAAGGCATAAGTATTTCAATTGCAAAATGTTATTAAAGACCTATCTCAAATGCAAGTAACAATATCAAATATACACAATTAAAAATTAAATCCTTGACAAATAGAATGTTAACAGTAGTTCCATGTGTTTAAATGCCTCAATCATTTTTCTTTGTTCTTTGATATTTGTCACGTGAAGCCTACCTGTCAAGGCATCTTGACCATTTATTAATGCACACAGGAATCTTTAAGAGAGCAAACAAAAGACAAAAAGGGTTTCATCATGCTGCACTACCTGCCTCTGCTTCTGCCTCTCCATCAAGTTGTACCAAACTCACATTTTCCAATTATCCCTGTGTCATTTGGCATTTTTGTCTGACAAGTAAATTAAGGGCATCAAGAAGAGTGAATCTGGAGGGCATCAAGATGAGTGAATCTGGAAATCTTCCGTGTCCCAGTGCAGCCACAGTTTGATGTACTGAATTGCATTGTTTCTGGAGAACTGCAGACCAGAGGAGGAAAGCACAGCAGCGAAATCACTTTCTGAAAAAGTATAATACCAGCTAAGTGTCCCTACTTCAGACGTGATCCATGAGGCTTTTTTTTCTTTTTCCATCCAGTTGAGAAGCTAGTAACTGGCTTACTTGAGTGGAATAGAGAACCTCATGCACCTCTTTCTCTCTCTCTCTCTCATCTTAGTATTTTTCCTGTTGGCAAATGGCATCAAATATTGAATGAATGTAAAAGAAACGTGCCAATTCAATACCATGCCAGTACTCTTCCTCTAAATATTTACTCCATTCAAAGCCTAATAAGCAGGGGTATTTGAATAAAAAATCCTAACTCACACTATTTTCTATTAATTTATCTCTGAACATATTAAATACCAAAATACAAATGTGTAAGGGGTCATTGACATAACTAGAACATTTTTAAGCAGGAGCATTATCAAATACATCATATATAAAAACTCTTTTAGCCAGGGACATATAATCCTTATAACTAGAGTAGTTCTTTATCTCTTCTTCATGAATATTTACTAATCCCTAGATTGTGTAAGGCATTCTACTAATCCCTTGTGACGTAGAAAGTTGAAAGATATTTCTGGCCCTCAAGAAGCTTATAGTATAGTTGAAATGAGCCAAAGCCTTGAAATCCTCAGAAATTGAATCTTATTTTGAGAGATGAAATTTTTGTACAAGAGTTTGGTCTTAAAAGTATTATTTTTACTATTTTAAAATATTTTGCAGAGGCATATTTTTCTAATCACCCATCCACAGATTCTTGCCCTTTTAAGTAAAATATCTTGGACATAAGTCAGCATTTTTTAAAATTGATCTTATATAATCATGTTAATGTTTTGGGTTATAACATAGTGAGTCCTTCTGTGCTCCCTGAATTTTACAGGGATGTTTGATCCTAAATTCCTAGCTCCTGAGTAGTGTATATTTTGGAACCTTACATCAGATTTTCAGTTTTCTCAGTTTTCTGTCGGCCAGCCTAGCAACATGCACTTCCATTCCATTCTCTCTCTTTAGGTATGTCACCCTGACCTCAAGTTACTTAATTTACTGTTACTATACTGTTTTGTGAACTTGGAAATCAATAAACACATCTGAAGTAAGAGTGTGAGGCATCAAAGCTGTTTTATGGAGGAAAGTATGCATTCTTTCATATGTGAACACCTGTCAGATGTCTCTTCAGAGGCTCTTTTTGTCCATCTTGTTATTGTTCTACTGCATTCCATGTAAACGGAGTTGCCCTCTTGTGGAATTCAAATACATGAGATGAGTATCTGAATAGTTGTGGGAACAGGAGAGGATGGGGTTGAATCTAAGAAATACTTAAAATGTGGGCATAGGGGATCCCTGGGTGGCTCAGCGGTTTAGCGCCGCCTTCAGCCCAGGGTGTGATCCTGGAAACCTGGGATCAAGTCCCACATCGGGCTCCCTGCATGGAGCCTGCTTCTCCCTCTGCCTGTGTCTCTGCTTCTCTCTCTCTCTTTTATCTCTCACGAATAAATAAATAAAATCTTAAAAAAAATGTGGGCACGACAGACTTGATGATCATCCTGAAGGCAAAGGAGAGAATTGTGGGAGGGCTGAGTCCAAGGTGTCAGGCCTGGACATCTCTAAGAATGGTGTACCCACTGTGGTGGGATGATTTTACCCTCTAGGCATTGGGGAAGGCTCTGAATATTTTTTAAATATGATTTTGAAGAATAATTACGTGGCCATATAATGTGAAGAAATACTATAGAAAGCCAACTAAACAGAAAAACATAAACATAGCCTAATCATATGAGGCTGAAGCCTGAAATGAGGCTGCGCCAGTGGTAATAAACACAAGGTGATGTAAGACATGGTAAAGATTTGATTCTGGACATAAGGTCATAGGGAAAGGTGGAAACAAAGATGACTGCACATTTCAAGTCCAGGTTGCCAAGCATCGACTACAAAATCACAAGATGATGTTTAGCTAGGAAAAAATAGATCTTTAGCTTTCATTCATCTATCATACTCACATGTCTATGTAATAGTATAGTGCTGAGATTCTACAGATTGATTAGTCTCCATTATCTATTGCTAAATCTTTATATTTATGTGGAATCCAAATACTTTCAAAAAATAGATTTAAAAATGAATTTCATGTCTTTAGGAAAGTATGAGAGAAGCAATTTGGCTATTTGGCAATCTTTATATTTCATAAGGTTTTTTTTAATTCATTTTATTTACTCATGAGAGATACAGAGCGAGAGAGAGGCAGAGGAAGAAGCAGGCTCCATGCAGGTAGCCCGACGTGGGACTTGATCCCAGGTCTCCAGGATCACACCCTGGGCTGCAGGCGGCGCTAAACCGCTGCGCCACTGGGGCTGCCCTATATTTCATAAGGTTAAACTAATCTTGGTTACAGTATATGACCTAAGAGGGGAATTTTTTTCCTGAAAATTAAAAATAATAATACTAAGGATTTCCTGCATGGTTTGTCAATAAACCTTAAGATTAATTTACTGGGTACTGTCAATCCATTACATTGTTGAGATTTCTGCTGTGCTTTAAAAAATCATTTTGGTGAAATGATGAGATAATATCATTTGAAATTTTGACACTTCATCAAGAATTGGCAGTAGTAAATAAAGCATGCAAATTTGAAACAATATATACCACCATTTGTTTCCCTAGGCAGCATTTTAAGAAATACTTTATTCAAAAAGAAAAGTAACTGCTGTCTTCAATAACTTTAAAAAGATGTTCATAACAGAAAAGAGTTAACTTTAAAAGCTATTCCACAGAAAATGACACAGCATACAAATAACAGATTTTACTTTGAAATGTAAATATAAACTAGAATAATCTTGATTACAGGGAGACAAAATCATCTCTCAGTAGAAGAAAATTCTTTGGTTAAAAATAGCCAAATTGCTTTTCTCTCCATACTTTCCTAAAGACATGAAATTTATTTTTTTAAATCTATTTTTTGAAAGTATTTGGATTCCAAGTAAAGAACCTCACTTATTTTTTTTTCTTCTTTAAATAGAAACAACTGAAGTGAACCTCACTTATAATGGCATCCTGACTTACGCCAACCATTGGCTAGGTACTAAGCTCTTCAGTAACAATTTTGCATCTCTTTTTGGATAATTACTTCCTCGTAAGGAAGTGTACCTCTTTCGAAACCATACAGTGAAATAATTATTTTAATATACTTGTTTTTTTCCAAGACTACAACCTCATTCCATTAAGCAAAGGGACATTTCCAATCATTGAATCCCAAATAAATTTCATTTCTTACCTGGATATCATTGTTTCTTTTTAAGGACAGGTTTGCTCTCTAGGGTGTTCCTTACCTGAGTAAATGATATACATTTTCTCCTACAAAGCTTATTAGAAATAATTTTTGAAGAATTGAAAAATAAATAGGTGGTGCTAACATAAGTTTTCATGCATGACAAGGGAATTTGTGGCTACAGCGTATTTTCTGGAAGTCGTTTGGTAGATGATTTTATGGTTTCTTTGTCTAAGTGTCTACTTAAAATAATCAGGTCCTTGAGGCCTCTAACCAAGGAAAAACTCTTCCTTCTCTTCCTTATCCTCCTCCTCCTCCTAACACATGTAGTTGACCCTTGAACAACACAGGTTTGAATTGTGCAGGTCCACTTACACAGAGATTTTATTCTATTTTAATTTTTTTTCTGTGAAAAGTTGTATTGACTTCATTTGCTCCAAGGCTTGGGACAAGGCTCCAGAGTGGTTAAAAAGGTGCCTTGTAGCTGCAGGGAGAGGCACCAGGGCCCCTGGGCTCCAGAGGCTTGTAGTTGTGCATGAAGGTGAACCTTTTGAAGAGACAGTCGCTCAGCACTGCCGGGAAATTGGCCAGCCTGTGGAGGTTAGTCAGGTGATTGCCATCTTCTTGATGAGTTTCACTTCCTCATCCAGGAAGTCGTTCTACAGGAAGTCACAGAGACCCGGGGCATACAGATCCCAAATGGCCTGGTTCAGGTTCTTTCTATAGAGCCACATTATTGAGGTGGAAATAGAAGCCCAAAGAGAGGTAGGTGAGGGAGGCCTGCAGATACATATTGACTGGGTGGTTGGTTGACAGCAGCCTCCACCGCAGTGGAATAATTCTGATGAATCTGGGAGCTCGTGGTAGGAATAAGGAATATAAGGAATCAGCCCAATAAGGACATAAGCTCAAAAAATGGTGTTGACTAGTCCTAGAGGCAGATGATGGCTAAGATTATGGTTCCGAAGTTATGACTAGAAGAGTTTGGAGGGTGGCTAGAGGCTGGAAGAATAGGTGTCCGGGTCTCTTCTGTCCAAATATTGTTAAAGTGAGACAGATCCACAGGACTACTGGGAGCACTGCCCTTATACAGATTTTTTATGGTACTGTAAATGTGTTTTCTCTTCCTTATGATTTTCTGAGTACATACTTTTTTCTCTAGCTTATTTATTATAAGGACATCGTATATAATACATATAACACACACACTATATGTCAACCAACTGTTTATGTTATTGGCAAAGGCTTCCAGTCAACAAGGGGCTATTGCTATTTAACAGTAGTTAAGTTTTGGGGGAATCAAGAGCTGTCTAGTGATTTTAGACTGTAAGGTTTGGCACTTTAATTTTCACATTGTCCAATAATCAGCTGTATTTCCTCACTGCCACTCTGCTGACTAATTGCTCGGGGCTGCTTATTCTTTTTACGGAGCAATTCCCACGTATCCCTTTTGTAACGGTTCTTGTAATTATTTCTTCATTGTCTGTCCTTCCCATAAACTTAAATCCAGGAGGGAATTATAAATCTTTTTTGTTCATCACTGAATCTCCAGTGTTTATCTCAGTGTCTACCATGTAATAGGTGCTCATTAACATTTGTTGAATGGACTGATGTATTCTTAACCTTTGATTCACATTTCTAAGCTTAATCAACTTAATTTGATTAATTATAGAAGCCTGTATTTCCTAGCAACTCCTGCCTTCTGGAAAGTATCATGTCCAAGCATACAGAATAATTGGATTCTTCTGATTAAAATTATGTTGGGTAGACTTACTTCACATACATATAGCTACTTACAGGATAAATCTTTACATATCTCAAGTGGAAAGTGAGGGTAGGACTACGCTAGGTTAATCTGACTTTTTTTTTTAACCAGAATCACTCAATGCAATCATTCAATCCAGTCCCTCAGATATTTATTGAGCTACTACTATGCATCAGGCCCTATAGGCTGAATACTGTATTAATTTCTGAGAGCTGCTGTATTAAAAGACACACACGAAAGAAATGTATTCTTTGTTATGGAGGCCAGAAGCACACCCCCTCCTAAGGCTCTAGGAGAGAATCCTTCCCTGCCACTTCTAGGTTCTGGTGGCTCCAGGCATTCTTTGTCTCTTTGTCTTGTGGCTACATAACTTCACACCCTCTGCCTCTGTCTTCACATGGACTTCTTTATCTTCTTTTCTGTCTTTTTACAAAAGACACTTGTCATTGGATTTGGGTCCACACAGCTAATACAGGATGACTGATATCTTTAACTTACTTGTACCTACAAATTCTCTCTATCTCTCTCTCTATCTCTCTCTCTCTCTGTAGATAGGGGCAGGTAGAGGGGTAGTAGAGATGTCATCATTCGACTTACTACGGATACAATAGTGAATAAAATCCCTGCCCACATGGAATTTGTAGTCTAATTGGGAAAAAATTATGAAAGAAGTCATTTCAATAAAATATCATGGAAATTTATAGGTAGAAGTAGTACAAGGGTCTGTGGGAACATAAGTCTGGGGACCTAATCAAATCTAAACATCAGAAAAAAAAATTAAAAAGCTTTCCAAATGATGTGATATTCATGTAGGAGGAGTGAATAGGAATTGACCATGAAAGAGAATTTGGCACTCTCGAGCCACTGGAGGAAATTCAGCTTGGTTAGAGAATGATAAGATATTAATCTGGAGATACACACTTAAAGCCATTTATAGAGAGCCTTGTGAATGAAGTTAGGGACTTCATCCTGAGTAGTCATAGTTTTGTGATTGGCTAACACTAATATGATGAGGCAGAAATTATCCCCATTAAGGACCAAGAGCTGCAGCACAGATCATGAGTGTTCCTCTTATTTTCATATGGAAACTCTTATTCTTCCCAATATTTGTAGGCTTTATAGATAACACAATATCATCATAAAATTGATCTGAAAGATTGTGACAAAGACATTTAATTCAACATTCTCATCTTACAGACATGAAACTAAGGTCAAGCAAAATGGATGGAGGACCCACAAAAGAGCTGGATCCAGCCATTTGTTCTGTTATTAAAAACGATAGTGTAAAATACTGGCAATAGCATGGGCCTGGCGCCTGGCCATTCGAGGTTGAATTGGCAGCTTTCCTGTGTACAAGAAGGGTGAACTTAGGCAAATAAATATAACCACTTAAACTAGGAATAATAATAGTTCCTACCTATTTTTTTAAAGATTTTCTTTATTTATTCACGAGACAGAGAGAGAGACAGAGAGACAGAGACACAGGAAGAGGGAGAAGCAGGCTCCATGCAGGGAGCCCAACATGGGACTCCATCCGGGGTCTCCACCATCAGGCCCTGGACTGAAGGTGGCGCTAAACCGCTGAGCCACCAAGGCTGCCCCTAGTTCCTACCTATTAAGACCATTGTGCAGAATACTTTGATACTGAATTTGAAGCACTAAGCATAGTGCTAGAGGAGAGTTTAGTATGAAACAAATAAGGGGTGCTATTGATTATAATGATGTCCCTAATTTGTTCACAATCATCCCAGCCCCATAATCCATGACATTTTACTCCTGGTATAATAGTGCATCATATTTATATGCTCTTGTTTTCAAATGACTTATATATTTTTATACAGTTGGGTCTTAAACAACATGAGGGCTAGGGACACCAATCCACCCCCACTGCCCCATGCAGTCAAAAATCCATATATAACTTTGACTCCCCAAAAACTTAACTACTAGCCTACTGTTGACTTTACCAATAACATAGTCAACACATATTATGTATATGAATTATATACTGTATTCTTTTTTATATATAATAAATTTATTTTTTATTGGTGTTCAACTTGCCAACACCCAGTGCTCATCCCGTCAAGTGCCCCCCTCAGTACCTGTCACCCAGTCACCCCCACCCCCCGCCCTCCTCCCCCTCCACCACCCCTAGTTCGTTTCCCAGAGTTAGGAGTCTTTATGTTCTGTCTCCCTTTCTGATATTTCCCACATATTTCTTCTCCCTTCCCTTATATTCCCTTTCACTATTATTTATATTCCCCAAATGAATGAGAACATACACTGTTTGTCCTTCTCCGATTGACTTACTTCAGTCAGCATAATACCCTCCAGTTCCATCCACGTCGAAGCAAATGGTGGGTATTTGTCATTTCTAATGGCTGAGGAATATTCCATTGTATACATAGACCACATCTTCTTTATCCATTCATCTTTCGATACTGTATTCTTACAGTAAAGTAAGCTAGAGAAAAGAAAATGTTAAGAAAATCATAATAGAGAGACACCTGGGTGGGTCAGTGGTTAAGCATCTGCCTTTGGCTCAGGGCATGATCCTGGAGTCCCCGGATCGAGTCCTGCATCGGGAACCCTGCAGGGAGCCTGCTTCTCCCTCTGCCTGTGTCTCTGCCTCTCTCTGTGTGTCTCTCATGAATAAATAAATAAAATATTTTTTAAAAAATATAATAGAAAATACAATTATAATACTGTAGTGTATTATCAAAAATTTTTTTCATATAAGTGGACCCATGCAGTTCAAACTTGTGTTGTCCAAGGGTCAACTATATGTTAATCTCCAAAGAAGAGTGTTTAGGATTTCTGGTACAGAAGTTAAGAAACAATTATACAGGCATATGCATTTTTCAAAGTGTCACAACTTAATATTCTGTTACTTAATTAAAATTTTAACTGAAGCAAAGTTCATAAATATGTAATTGCAACTGTGAAAAAGGAGATATATTAGTAAAACTGGCAGTTTGCTAAGCAGTCATTGAAGTTAAACAACAGTGTTTTATAACAAAGTAATCTGATTTTCAAAAGACCCAATTACCTAATCTTCTCCTCTATCTGAACTTTGTATATATGGTCTTAATAAATCACTTGCTACCTGGCTATTATGAAAATACAGGCTCTAGTTTTAGAACTCTTGAATTATATATTTTACAAATACAGCTGTCGCTAAGTAAATGTTTTCTTTTTAAATGCCATCTTCTTTATCTTCAAAAATTTAATGTTGTTTTCTGTAACATCTTTTCCTTATAATTTGTTATTCAATAATTTTCAATGTGAAAATGTGACATTTAAGAGCACACATTAGTTCCCACAATATCAGTGCTATTTTGAAGATTAGGAAATTCATTGAGGACCTAATAAAAAATCTTCAGCACGTTATTTCTTGGATAAAGTGCAACTCTTTACCTTGAATCTGCACAGACTATGAGCTAAAGGAAATAGATGCTTGAAAATATCTTAATTAAATCATAGTGACTAAAATCTAATTCCAAGGTTTAATAAATTTCTTACTGTAAACTGAACATAAATGATTTTTTTTATTTACCTTTAGATTTCCCAAAAAGCTTCTTAAGGGCTGTGACTGGTTTCTTATTCAACAATAGCTTTTAGTGTTCAGATATTTTCTTGTAGATATGTCATTTTTATTGAGGAAGTTATTACCCTGGATATAAATTTGCACATAGTATACCGAGTACTTGATGCCCAAAAGATCTACTTCTGTGAAAGTCTTAAAGTGCCCAAGTTTAATAAATTTTTATGAGAATTAAACGGTTTCTCAGTTATATTCTTTCTTTGATTCAGTTTTCTGTGTATAAACGATTTGATTAACAGATTTTTATAGTAACCAAAATAAAAATCAATCTTTATTTTATTTAAAAGGTAGTAAAGGGACTGATTGATTCAATACTTTAGAATATTTATAATTAAGTTTATCATTTAAGTTATAGCATAAGAAGGAGAAATGAACCATAAGTCTAAAGATTGAATTCTGGTGATTGGTGTGAATTCACACACCAATTCTGTGTGAAGTTGGGCAAGTTCTTTACCTTCTCTGGGCTTTGGTTTTCTTACCTCTGTTATTAAGCAATTGTATGTATCCTATCTAATAAAAAATATAACTGATTAAAACCTCTCTAATACACAAATAAGAATGTCTAATGAATTAATTGAACTAATATATTTTAAAAGATTCCTGGAAAGTAGTAAACATGCATCTAATACAGTGTTAGACACAGTTTTGTTAATGAGGAATAATATGTTCGTACCATATGTTATCTAGTCTTTTCTTCAAAAAAGGAAGCTTTCAAATGTCATTTTTTTAAAATTACTGCTAAATATCTAAGAATTTGCTATGCACATCCTTGTGCTGTAGAGTGCAAATTCTTAACTTTAGTGTTTGAATTAAGCTCTATTAAATACAAAAAAAAAAGCTTATTCTTAAATGAATTATGCAACAGTCTTTCTACTTTGTGGAAAGAAACACCAAAACAGTAGGTAAAGCCTATAGTCTGTTGATTAAAGTGTTTAAGGAAATAAATTAGCAATTACATAAACAAAATCCTTTAAGTCCATCTGTTGATTTAGATTTGCAACAAACACTTAATCCTAAAATGTGGGATATTAAGAATCCATCTACTCTATTGATATTTTTGTGAAAAAAAAAGAACAAAGAGTTATGACCTCAATCTTCAGACCCTTATTTTAGGTTTGCATCCTATCTGCCAAATAAAGGCAAACATAGTAGGGATTTTTGGTATCCACTAACATATTTTCAAGCATATACCAAGTTGTAAAATAATTTTGGTAGTGAAATGTCACCCAGGGAAATTTTAACATTGTATTTGTGTTTCAGCTTCTGACATGGCGGCAGAACAGGGACAGATTCTCGTCATAGCCACCGCAGCTGTTGGGGGCTTTACTCTCCTCGTCATTCTAACTTTGTTCTTCTTAATCACTGGGAGGTAACTAAAGCATACTAGATTATTTCCAAGATTTGTGAATAACCATTCTCTGATATACTTTGTATTCATACACTTTTAAATGTGACAAACCATGTCTGAGAGAAAAGATTCAGGGCAGATACTACTCTGACTGAGGTTTATATGATAAGAGAACCACCAAGGCTAGTTGTCTGTATCAAGGCTTGTGAATTTGAAAGCAACTGAAGACTTGATAAAAACACTTTGAAAGCTACAATGATAAATTCTTACTCCGTTACTTCAGAGTTATTCCTTTGCTACATTCAAATTTTACCATGAAAGGGATTTTTCCTGGGGAAAAAAAAATTCAACAGAGAATTTATATAAAAGCTCCTTATAAAGCTTCTATAAACTTATGTATTATATTTATTTATTAAATATTGAAAGGAAATATATTAGAATTATATTCTGATTTTATAGACCCAGTGTTTCTCCATTTTAGTGTAATAAGGATGAAAATTTAGAGTAACAATAAATTTAACATAGCAAAAGATCTAGATATGAATCCTGACAGGCTGGTTGAAGTGCTTCACCCATCTAAATCTTGTATTTCTATTTTTGCACCACATTTGGTATAACAATTAATTAAAACAATTTATTGATTTTTAGATATATTGGTTTGTTACCAGGAGGCAGGTACTGACAATACAGAGATGTGAATAAAGATATTATGTACGAAATTATATAAAAGAACAAGTATTATTTCTTATTTAAGCCTTGATATTAGGCTTCAACTCTTTGTCAGATATTAAGATATAAGATCACAGTTTTATTTCTACAGGGGGAAAAATTATTCCTTGTAGATTATTAGTAGGGGCACAAAGAATACCTCGGGAGTTTTCTTGATAATCTGAAAAGCACACATACTGCAGAAAACCAGTGTCATGATTTAAAAGTGCAATAAGCAGGCTAGCCAAAAAAATACACATCCATGATGACACCAGCTAAAGTATAACATCTCAACTGGAAAATGTTGATATCTGATAATGAGCAGAAATAACAAATAGCTACCTTTGGGACAATAGTTCAGTGAACCATCAACACTCTTTTTGTTTTGTTCATTTTAAAATTCTATTTACATATCAACATTTTATTAAAATTAATTTTTATTAATTATAGACATGCATGCATGGAGAATTATTATCTACAATTTTAAAGCAGGCTAAAGGTGCAAATCAATAAATTCACAAGTACTTAGAAGGCACTTACCAAAGGTGGGTCCCTGTCTGACTATAACTGAATAATTAACAATTATAATAATAACAATAATAATTTCAATTCTGCTAAAGGTGTCAGAGTTTGTTGTAACAAACCCACTTTTACAGAACTTATCAGGGAACAAAGAAACATGAATATTATAATGTGGTTGAGTAGAAATGGTGACTTCTTTATGAAATTAATTGTAAAAGGGGCACATTTACCCCATGTTTACTTAAAATTTTTATGTATAAATAGGCCCAGTATTGCTCTTGTAATAAACAGAGAATATCTCTCAGAGTGTCCTGTTTTGTGAGACTGATTAGCTGAAAAAAGAGTCATAGCTATAGTAATAAGAAAAAAGAAAAAAATATATATGAAAGAATGCAGGAAATACCAATAAATCAATCCTAATAAAAAGTACTAGTTTGGGCATGTGCTGGTGCCACCATTCTCAGCACTTTTGCCCAACACTTTGTTTCTCTCTCCCTTTATACCTCATGCTAGCCTCTGATAATTCGTTTTGTCATCACAGTCTTGGTACCACCATCTTTAATAGTGGGCAAATCACAAATTTTTGATTCTCTAAACCAACTAACCATTTGGTTGAAAACAAAATATTCCATATAATACTCTACAAATATCAAACATGACCTACAAAATCCTTAATGACTGGCAGGGGAGAACTGGTTATGAAAACAACCAAACAAAACCCTACGGATCCCGGTGGAGGTCTAAGTTTGTTTGAAAAAAAAAAAAAAGGCGGGGGGGAGGGCGGTGTAGTGTTCTTCTGATCCTATCTAAGTCTGTCTTGCAAGAAGAGGAATTAAGTACAATTTTGGTGCATAGAAAGTCACAATGACAACTAGGTTAAAAAAAAATAAACATGTCAACACTTTATGTGTTGCTATATGTTTAGCAAACCTTTAGCCTTTAGGCTAAATCAGTTTGCCCTAATAAACTTGAGACATGGGCTCAAATGTTATCTTTATTTGGGATTTCTGAAGCAGAATTTGAATACCACTTAGATAATTTAATGATAAAGAAAAATTTGTACTAAATTATTTTCAGCTCTTACTTTCCATATTTGCCAATTTATATGATATTACAAACTTCTTCTTTAATGTTCTACATCCTGGGGAAGATAATTTCAATTACACAAGTTAAAAAAAATTCATTCTGAAGTATCCCTTAAGCACTGTGATGAGGGGGAGAGGTATTCATTGGAAATTATTCTACAAAAGCTATAAAACATTTCTGAATAAATACTCAATTTGCCATAGGGTTTGAGGATAAATTCACATTGAAAGATTGGATTGTATACCACAGATGTATTCTGTTTAACCATTTGGAATTAGAAATTTGATGAACTGTCAAATCATATGGATGCTGATGAATTTATTCATGTTGAAGAAGTCATGCAAAATAAGCATCTCCTCTTTCTTAGAGCACAATTATCCGAAGAGAGAACAGAACATACCTCTACCAAATTTCTGACATTAAAAGAAAAACCTTCCCCTTAGCAATGAAACTAGAAGATAGTTGTCTAAATGTCCGAGATTCTGACTCAAAAACACTTTCTCATTTTGACTTTTAATGCTTTTTATCAACTCAGCTATTAGAGGTTATATAAGGAAGGACATGATGGTTATTACTGATTATAGAATATTCTCTAAGATTCCTATCATTTGGATCAATCAATCTAGCTGAGAGTACTTTGTTCTAATCTGGACTTAATTTTGATGTGTAGGAAAAGCCTTGTATAGAGTATGTTTACGTGTTATAAAGATGTTCTTTAAAAATAGCCTTTAGGATAAGAACTTTGCCCGTGGGTGGTAGGTATTTTAGTTGGTTTTGACTCTCATCCAGTTCTAAAAACAAGATTCTGTTTACCCTTTTAAAAGGTGCCAATGGTACATAAAGGCCAAAATGAAGTCAGAAGAGAAGAGAAGAAACCACTTACAGCAGAATGGGCATTGTAAGTAGTACAGTGACTCTCCATTGTTCTACATTCTTCTAGCCCTCAAGAGTTCATTTTAAAGTCATATCCACTGAGTTGGGAAAAATCTCAAAAGAAACCAAAAAAAAAAAAAAAAAGTACTTCCAGGATTAAGAATTTTCATCTGGTTTCCAGGTTTTTTTGTGGGAATTGCACCTGCTTCTCATTAAATGCTAGTACATTTTTACTAATTCTGCTTGCTGGAGAACAGGAAGACTGAATATGCTAAAAATACAGGATGACTGCTTTTATCTAGTTATTTACCATTCACAGTGGCTTCTGAATGTGAGTTGGTTTTATTTAGTAGAGCATTAGCCATAGAAACATTAAGGAATTTTTATTCCTTCTTGTAGGGATTGTCATTTAAACATATAACAAATCAATTTACAATTCATTAACACTAAAAAAGAAAATCAGCTCTTTAACTTTTAGAATATGTATGAAATCCTTGAGCTGACTACAAGGTTATATTCATTTGTAGAATCTCTTCCCAAGCAAGCTATAATTACCACTAAAGTTAGTTTGGTAATTGCCACCCTCTCCTCCCCAACGCCCACCTCCACCTCCACCTCCAAATGGCAAACTGCTTTGTCAAGCCAGCTTCTTGGTCGTGAGCCTCTGAATTAACAAGAAAGGGATGTTCTCTAATTAACCAGGATATAGAGATAATGTGTGAAGCACATTGTTTAACTATTTAAATTCATCTTTACTTCAAGTTGACCAAAAGTATGAATAAGGGACTTATCAATCTATGTCCCGCTCTCAAGAGGGCAGAAAGGGTTTAAGTGAGTATATTATAAACTAAGAGGGAAGTTTAGGGCTATTTCTCTAAGGCTCACAAGATTTTTCAGTGGTCTGTGGACTCTGCATTAGAATGTTCCATCCTCACTCACCGAAGTTCTGACTCAGAAGGTCCAGGTTAGAGCCAAGATATATGCATTTTTAGCAAGGTTCCCTAGTTGCTTTTTTTTTTTTTTTTTAATAATACGTTTGAGGCTCACTACACTGGTAGAGAGTAGAAAGCTGAGACAGCCACTACCAGCCATGGGATGAGCTGTAAACACTGTGAACAGTTGCGGAGAACTGGATCCAAACACCTGGACAGATGACATATGCTGAGCCTTCTTAAGATGCACTGCAGGGCATTTAGTGCTGAAATACAGAGGAAAAAGATCCCCCTGAGGTGTTATTATCTGTTTTCCGACTAATGGTTTAGCATTAACTAAACCAGATGTGCCCAGCAAGAAAAAGTAACCTAAGGTAGTCGAAGAAGTAAAAGAAAGATAACAAACTGATGTTTAAGAAGCCATGGATAAGTTAAATAAGTAACCAGGTAGTCAAAATGGGAACCAAATTTTTCCCCTATACTACCTATATTGTGTCGACAAAAAAAAAGTGATATTAACACCATAAATCCAATTGGATACCATGAGTTATGTAATAGTAGCCACTAGATTGCATTTAGATTGTTCAATCTAACACCAAAACTCCCAGTAAGTTACAAAGTATTGTGAGGAATATGGACCAGAAGTTAAGATTATCTGATCTCTTTTCCCTCAAGTCTAAACTCTAGGAAGTCAAGAAAAGCACAGTATTCAGAATCGTTGTCACGTTTAAGTATACCTAGAATGCTTCACCGGCAGTATTTCAGGAAGTCCTAATCTTCTCACAGGTGCGTTATCTAGTAGCAGAAGACCGTAGGCAAAAAGTAATAAAAGAAAGCAACAGGCAAAGCAGAACCCATGAAGTAAATTCTGCTAATCATGAGCATTTTATCACCTCCTCTAAACTCACTCTATTTTTCTTTGTCTGATTTTGAGATTTTCTTGCAAGAGCATGTTTCTACAGAAACCCAGCCGACACTCCAGATAATATGATTTTCAAAATCAAAAGTAACAAAATCAAGTATCATCCATCCACTATGCCATGCATGTGTATTTATCTTTTAATCCCTACTAATTCATGTTCAACAAAAGCTTTCTGTGTGGTTATTACCCATAAAAGCATACCTAAGGTATTTGGGAAGATACACAGATGTATAAGAGATGATCTCCTGTCCCCCAGGAGCCAGACATCTAACCTGGAAAACAAGAAACCAACCAGCAAAACCGAGGAATATCCACAGGGAGTCTGTTACTTCTTCAGATGCCGGAAGAAGTTGCAAATGACTGTGTATTCAGACATTCAAGTTTTCCGGCCATCCCTATTCATCCTCCTAACTGCCAGTGGGCCCTGAGCCCTCCACCCCTTTCAGAGAGAGTAGCAGCTACACAGCCAGTGATCAGATTTGGGCCTTCGATTCCCACGCTTTCCTCCAGGATAGACGGGGGTCCTTTCCAGGATCATGTGCAGTCTGGCTATGGAAGCAACTGCAAGAACAGGAAAGGCTGTTGTCCACTGTCATCTTCCCTCACTCTGCCATGGGGTCTGTTCTTTATTGCCTGAGAATTTCTGGCCTGAGGCATGAGTTTAGAAAACCCAGTGCCCAGCGCTAGTACAAAGGGTCCAGGAGGGGCCTGACAGGCTTGCTCGTTTGGAGGAAAGGCGCCTTCCTTTCTCCTCCATGTCCTGAACCAGATCAGATATGAAGTGTATGGGTTATTAGTGAATAGATGAACTGATGAAACATTTTACAGAGATATAATCAATATGTTTTCTCGGACCTGTCAGCTCACTCTCTATTAAAGCACCAGCTCGTTTTACATTAACAGGTAAATAATTTTTTTTATTCCAAGCACTCAAAGCTATAATGGGGGGTAAGGAGGAGTGGGACAAAAAGAGAAAAGACAATTGAATTTAAGTAATTAACAAGAATGACTACTTTAGTATGTCAGTCCTTGTTTTAAATATACACAAGATGTGTAATTACTAAAATACTTTACTAAATCAATCTTTTATTTGTTGCAGTACGTTTCCCAGGAATTAAAACTTACATAGATCCAGATACATATGAAGACCCATCCCTAGCAGTTCATGAATTCGCAAAGGAGATTGATCCCTCAAGAATTCGCATTGAGAGAGTCATTGGGGCAGGTAAACATAAAATCATACTTTTGAAGATAAGATTCTATGATGATTTTATAACTGTGTACCAACATAATACTTTAAACCTTAGCCATTTTAGTCATTGAAAAATTTTAAGAAATGAGAAGTAAAATAATCTTACATATGTTATTTTTTAAAAGTATTTTAAGCACCTAAATTCATTTTATAAGCAATGAGAGAATTCACAAATGTTATTTCTAACTCCTGTCGTCTTCTTTCAGTATGAAGATAACTATAATGAAACTAGAGTGATGCAGGAATTTATTTTGAAGATACAACTTGAGGAACTTTTCATAAGTTATTATAGATTTACTCACACCCCAACATACCCTATAATTGGTATTCATATTGATAACCCTGAGGCCTTGCAAGATCCAGAAGTGCTCTGAAAATCATTGAGGATAAAATTAGCTTCTATATAGTTTTATATCATTTTGATGCTAATTAGTGATTTTCCCTATGCAGAATGTTCAAATAACACTGTTTTATTCAACTATTCAGGATAAATACAAACTTATTGTGAATTAGCTCCCAAGAGTTCACTCTATACATTACTTATGGTCAAAGCCTTCCAGTCTATGAGAAGGAGAAGGAAAGAGTTCAGTCTTCTTTTCTTTGCGGGGTGGAGGGTTGTCTTTAAGGCAGTAACATGGAAATTGCAAATATGTCTATTAACATCTCAGTGGTCCAAATGCACCTACCTGAGCACAGAGAGGGAGAATTTGACATATACTCTCTGACTAGAAAGCCATGCATGCAGCTCAGAAGAGATGGGAGAAGTGTAAGTAGAGAAGGGACATGGGATCGTGAATCGGGGTATTGGTGTTCTCTAGATGCTGAATATCTGTGTGATCCTTTGGCCAGAGCAGAACATTCCAAAGCATGACCATTCCAGCCAGGTATTATGTCTTCACGAGGGCCAAAGAAAGCAGCTGATTATCCTTTGTCTCTTTCCAAAGCCCTTCTTTGTCAGAGGACCAGCTGCATAGTCTGCAGGGACCAATGCAAAACTGACAATGTAGAGTGTCTTGTTAAAGTTATTAAGAATTTCAAGACAGTGATATCAGAGCTTCTAGCAAATGACAGGCCACTTCTAAACTCAAGATTCTGCATGACGACTCCTATTAAATGGACTCTGTTGCCCAGATACACAGAAAATCTAGCACCATACAAGAATTCCAGAGACATTTAGAGAGTCCTTCCATGTATCACTTTATTCCCTAGGCAAAGCGGACCATCTCATCTCTTGCAAGGCCAGATCTCCCTTTGAAAGCTGACACAAGGGGCCTATACACTTAATCCTAATGCTCACAGCTGAAGAGGTTGTCTTATCAGAAAGATTAAGAACCTGGAATGAAACCAGATTCTGTATTCTCTTCTGTTGAACATAAAGCACATCAATGGGCATTAAAGGTATAATTGAAAGAGTGATTGCATTATATGCATTTAGTTTGGGGATTCATTTACTTAAGACAGCAAAGAGAGGAGAGAGGAGGCCAAATAATTCCATTGCACCTACATTTGGCTTTCTTCCTCGGGTCCCCAAGAAAAAGTGGCATGTCCTTTTATACTGCAGTGTTCAGTCCTCGCATAGATAACTAGAAGCCTTTTCCATTTACAGCCCTTTGTACATAAATTAAATGCCAGTGTCTGAAATCATAATGTTGAGAAATAAAATCAAATATCTAAGTATTAACAAATAAATTACTTTCATTTTTAGTTTTTAGGTTTCCTTCAACCAACATGTAAATTTTGTTCTAAAAAAGTATAATATATTTCCAAAGCAAACAGTTAACTATTAGAGACTATTTTATAGCATATTCCTTCTACTCTTGTCTCACCTCTACTCAGTTGTATTGGGACCCCTCTCATTTGGCAAAAACAAAATAGCTAAACCATGTAGTAAGCCCTATACATCAGTATCTCTTTTTTATATTTATTTACCTTTGATTATGTCAACTTTCAAAAAATAAGCTTTTTATTGTCCATCTTCAGAAAAATCATAAAAATGCCTATGAGGCACAGTTGTAACATACCTTCCTCTTTGCATTTCTGGCCAGTACTACTTTGTTAATTAAACCCATTTGTGTCATGTTCTTAAAATTCTATTTGAATGTGGAAAAAAATTAATGAATGTGTGGACATTTCTCATAGCAGCAGTGTGAAAAAGGCACTGTTTGGTCAAACTAAAGAAGAATTAATACAATTATGTTAACATCTGTGACATAATTACATAACTGGTTACTTACCCAACATTTTACTATAAATACTTAGGTTGTTTCATATCCTTTATTTTTCCCCACCTATTTGTTTCTTCTCAGACTCCTACTTTCTCATTATCTGTGTGCATTAGGTATTCCCCCTTGGAAATGTAAATTAAATGACTTAATGGCAGTGTAGACACTGGACAGAGGTGTGTTAGAATGGAGGAGATGGGAGAGAGGCAAGGTATGAGGTCTTAGTAATTGTCAAGGGAAAGATATTTAGGTCTAATTAAAGCACTCAGAGTAGAGAGTAGCCATAGAGAGAATACCTAGATTCACAATTCATTACTGAGGAAAAATCTTTTTTGGTGAAGAAATAGTTAAAAATGTTGTCCTGGGCTCTGTCCAACAGTAGTGAAATGAATGTTCCAACTTTATGCAGAGAAGAGCCTACATAGTCAGGCTGTGGGTAGGCAGCAGGTGTAGTTAGTAGGCCTCTGAGTTTTGGGGTTCCTTCAGTGGGATTAGATTCTAAATGAAAGTGAGTAAAAAAGCTGAGGGTTGATAAAGCCTGTGTTCTCTACAGGCTCATGCTTTTGATTCAGATCAGGTCTGGATAAGGATGAGTGGCCCAGTTTAAATAGTTTCCAAAATTGACTTCAGTTTGAAAGTTAAGTTGAAACAGAGCTTTAGAGTCAAACAGAATAGAGTTGAGTGGTGATTCTGCAATTTAACAGTTGCATGATTTGAGTCAAATTCTGGGTGTCAATTTCCTTATCTGTAAAATGGGCATATACTACCTATACTACCTATACTACCTTCTGGGGTTGTTGTTAGGCTTAATTCAGATATATATGTATAAACACCTGGCATTAAGCACAAGGTATGCAATAAATCATCTTCACCCGTCTCCCCTGGTGTGTTTTATCATTGAAGCCTTAATATAAATAGAAATTGAATTTTAAACTTTGATAATGATAATGCTTACACTGGCTACTTCCCTTTGGAGATTCTTTAATTCTGATAATGAATAAAATTTGTTTTTTATTAAAACAAATGATTAAAATTTGTTTTTTATTCAGCACCTGCTCAAGGCCTGGCCCTGTCTTAAGTACTTTTCATATATTTTCTTGTAAAATTGTCACCATAACCCCATGAGGCAGATAGTATTATTCTTATTTATAGATGAAGAATGAGGTCAAGAAGATTAAGTGACTTGTTCAACATTATAAGTCTGGGTAGTAGAAGACCTGGGGTTTAAACCCAGATAAGACGGACTTCTAAAGACTACCTACCATTCTTAACCAATATGTTATATTGTATCTGTATTACTAGTTCACTTTATTCTTCCTCAAACCAAAAACACTTGCGTCCATAAAAGGTATCAAATGTGCTTTAAAAAGAAACCGTTCCTAATTTTAAAAATCTCAGTTTAAAGATATTTAATATCTTATTGAAACAGAAATTTTAATCTTCTGAGAGACAATCAGGAAATCGTTTTGATGAAAGAATATTGAATTTCTTACTCTGTATAGATATTTAGAGAATAAATATGTTTTGTGGAGAAAAGAAAATAAATTACATTTAAATCAAAGTCTGAAAGAACCAATTATAGAGATATTCACAATCTGGAAATCACTGCAATCCTTAAAATTTTATTATTAACATTTTATCATTCATGAAAATGAGAATTTGTAGACATCAAAGGCTGTTTGTATTCTTTTAAAATTTCAAGTATCACATTAATTTGTGTATAGGTGCTCAAAAATTATGTAATACTCACCTACTCCCATTATCACAAAATATGGGAATGGATAAATATGAGAAATTTGAGAATATGGAAAATGAAAAACAATCTGGAAATAGACAAAATTATTTCTGAGGCCAAAGAAAATAATGCTTCAAATAAATAAAGAGGCAAGGGAGCATTTTCATGGTGGGTGGGGCTGAGGAGGCACTTTTATTGCAAGACTGTTATTTGCTGTTGGCCAGTGGGTCCTATTAGAATTCTTTTCCTTGTGTTTTGCTCTAAAGAACAAATGTCATTCTAATGCCAGCATTATCAAATGCCATTTATTGCTTATTTTTACATTTCTGAAATTTGCCTTCTTCTTAAATAAAGGTATGTCTTTCTAGAATATTAAAAGCCCTAATTTAACTAATGATAAGATTATTCAGAGTTAAGTAAAGCATCTTTGAGCATTTGACTTATCAATGTAATTCAAATGAACTGTCTCAGAGAAAAATTAGCAAAATATCCTGTTTGTGCTGTAAATAGCATCTTTTCTGTTTTGCTTTTTTTTTTTTTTTTTAAGAATGCTTTCCAGGCTTCTAATTGGGAGACACAATATATAATAATTAAATATTTTCTAAATTAGTTATTAGAAATGAACCCCAAAATAGCTACATTAAAGTTTTAAGAAAGAAAAGTGTGGAAATGATATCACACTTAATCTGTAATATGTCTTAACATGTTCACTGAGAAATGTTTGTTAGATGGCTAATATCTATTTATAAAAGGCACTGGGCTAATTGATGGTTTGTTTGTTTGTTTTTTCATATTAAGTCACTATGCTTATCAAAAGCATATGGAATCAACCTGTCTTCCACAACCTTTGTCCTGGGATTTTCAACTTTATTACTACCCAAATATTATGTGACAAATTCTTAGAAAATGTATTCTATATCTAGACTGAATACACACACACGTATATGTATATATACATACTTAAAGCTCCTTATCTTTATAAAAAAAATTTACTTTTTTTTAAATAAGTTTTCTAGGACACTTTTTTTTCTGGTATATCACTATTCTGTTTAGTAGTGGCAGCTTATCTTTGTTCATCAATACAGCCTTAATTTCCATGAAAATGCACATTTCCATTTAAATGAAGTGAGTAGCTCTGTTGCATAGAAGACTATCAAGATCATCTATCTTCTTTGACTCTTTGCATCATAAAATGAAATACTGTGGCCAGAGGACTGTAAAACAGAAATTCCCAGGTTAACAGAACCAAGTCAGATTAGGATAGAATCATTATTTTACACATATCTTGAGAGATAATGAGAAAACTGGTAAACTGAATTTTAATCACGGGCTGGGAAAGGTCATTGAAAGGCTTTCCGTTTTTTAGGGCAGTACTGAACCTAAACCATTATAAGAAAAACTTACCTTGCTGAGTATAATTTTGAGACATTATTCCATTGAAAAAATCATTCTTGTGTCTCTAAGCCCGTAGGGCACCCTCTTATATTTGACCTTCCCTCTTTCCCTAGTCTCGGTGGAAATGCATAATATCGCTCCGTCATTCATATTCTATTCCTTTATCTATACAGAACTCATAATTGCCTCTACTATCAGCCTTCTCTTCTCTTGGCTTAGTGTCACCATATTTTTCTCTTCCTGGAATAGTCCAGGAAGTTTTAACTATTGGTTTCTCAGCAACCATCTGCAGGTAAAAGAAAGTCAAAAGGACAACAAAAAAGATGTAAAAAGGGAATGACAAAATCAGTGACTTATTCAGCCTAATATTTGGTTCTAATATTGCCACCTCCTTTGAGGTCATAGTTGTACTTGCTAATGTGCAGGCAAAATGCCACTTTCCTTGCCACTCCTAATTCTCTCCTGCAGTCCCCCAAATAGCCTTTCTGGAATCTACTCTTTTTTTTTTTAGTTATCATAAAGGAACTCTTAGCCCCTCTATTATTTTTGTTCCTCTTCTATAGCTATATTGTATTTTTTTGCAACATGACAAAAGAAGCGTAGGCAGTATTCCAGATGCAGTTTCACAATTCACTTTTTATAAGAAACTTGTGTTTATGGCCTGTTTGCCTCTGTATTGGATGAAATGATCTTCTCAAATGCAAATGTTGTTCTTGTCCATCAATTTAAAGGATTTATGGTAGAAGTCAGATTAATTTTCTTTTCTATTCTTAGAAACTCCTTTGCCCATCCAATTAGACTGAAAATAAGATCAACAGTAGGTTCTGGCAAGACTTTTGTGCCTTTTACTCATGAATTTCATAGCATTCTAAATCAAATGATGTAATGAAAGATGGGCTTTTATCCATTCTCCCTAGACATTAGAATATGAATAAAAAGAACAGATAGGAGCCGGACAGACCCAGGCTTGAATCACAGTTTTACTGTTCACTCCATAACCTTCAGCAATTTACTAATCTCTCAGAAATTTGGTCTGTTTAACTATAAAATGAAATAATAGGGATCCCTGGGTGGCGCAGCGGTTTGGCGCCTGCCTTTGGCCCAGGGCGCGATCCTGGAGACCCAGGATCGAATCCCACGTCAGGCTCCCAGTGCATGGAGCCTGCTTCTCCATCTGCCTATGTCTCTGCCTCTCTCTCTCTCTCTCTCTCACTGTGTGCCTATCATAAATAAATAAAATAAAAATAAATTAAAAAAAATAATAATAAAATAAAATGAAATAATAATAATAATAATAATAATAATAATAATAGCTATCTTGTAGGATTAATATAAAATTTAGAGATGATACATCCTGAGGCCATGTCATACAGTAGACACTCAATAAAAGGGCAGAAACATGACTGTCAGGTTAAAAATAGTTTCTATATTCAGTTGAAATGACTAAGAAAAAATGGTACTCTATACTCCCAAAACACTTTTGATATAAATTGCCATACAGAATTCTACTGTAGATGGAATGATATACATGATTTTTAGAGTTAGTTGAAAATTAATAATTAAAAAAGAAGTTTTATTTTTGTCAATACATTAAGAGTTTTATTTTTGTTGATACTTTAAGAGGCACGCCCATATGAATAAATTCTTTCCTTTTTTGTTTTTCTTTCTTTTTTAACATTTAATTCATATTTTAATTTTTATTTATTTTTTTAAAATATTTTATTTATTTATTCATGATAGAGAGAGAGAGAGAGAGACACGCAGAGACACGGGCAGAGGGAGAAGCAGGCTCCATGCAGGGAGCCCAACTTGGGACTCTATCCTGGGACTCCAGGATGGCTCCCTGGGCCAAAGGCAGGTCCTAAACCGCTGAGCCACCCAGGGATCCCCCTTTTGTTTTTCTTTTTAATTAAACTCAAAACTTAATTCCCTCTGTATCTTGTAAGGCTATATTATATGTGTTTGTGTGTGTATGTTTATTTTTAAACTTAACAAGACATACAATGAAATGACTTTAACAAAAGACAATTTACTTTAATATCTTAATGTAAAGCCAATGTAAACTGGACTTATAAATTTATTCCTGGTACATCTAAAAATTAATAGGTTGACTTATCATCAAAGATAGGACTATATATCAATTTCATAGATTTTCAGTTAATTCTATTTACGTCTATTTCAACACTCCACATCTTACATAGGAGACCATTTAGGGTGCATCTGCTATCTTACATATGCACTTCCCAGTCATGCAAGATGCCTCATCATAGTAGTTGTTGGAGAAATACTTGTAAATAAATAAAGAGTAAATAAGTAAACGACTAGAAAAATATAGAATTATACCTAAGTAATTATGTTAAATGACTATACCTATCTGGTAATCAGCAAAAATCCTAATATATTTGGAGGGTAAGTTAAAGCACAACACAATATAATATAAAATTAAACACAATGTATATATAAAGTAAAAGTAAGAGGGAAGAACAAATATATAGAGGACAATTGTGAATTATAATAATCGCAGTACTTTGTGTTAATAGTTACCCTGACAAGGCAGACCAAAATCATAGAACTTATTATATGCCTTTGTATTTGTATAGTGAAATACAGAATCTTACAGAAAAGATTACATTGTAATTTTACTTTCTGTTGAGGTTGTGTAACAAATGAGGTATTACTAAGAACTTAGTAAGTTTCCAAGCTTGGATAAATATTTGGTTAATTATTGATAAAATATTTGCGAAAATGCAGAAAACTTGGCATCTGTTTTCAATACAGGACTCCAAGGAGATAGGGAAACTCTGGGCACATTTTGTATAGAAAGAAAAAAAAAAAGATCCATTCCCTTAAGGCTAAGAGCCACAAGAAAACCTACACATCATCAATTTTTGCCCCTTATATTTCATTAGTCATCTCTTGCTCCAGAACAAATCACCCTAAAACTTAAAACAAGAATACGTATTATCTTACAGTTCCTGTGGGTCAGGAATCCAGGCACAGCTCAGTTCCTATAGGATGGCTGCAAGGTTGCTGTGAAGGTGCCAGCTAGGGCTGTTGTCTCATCAGAAGCTCAGATAGGCAACGATATACTCCCAAGTATATGTATATGACTGCTGTCAGGATACAGTTCCTTGAGGGTCGTTGCCCTGAAGGCCTTAATTTCTCACTGCCTGTTGGTTGGAGAACACCTTCGGATTCCTGCTATGTGGGCCTCTCCAGCATGGTAGCTTATTTCATTAAAGCCCTCAAAGAAAGTCTGCTGGCAGGATAGCGTTCTACATTGGTGAATAATGAAATGTGAATTAAGACCATAAATCTTATTACATGATTTGCTTATGTCCTACTGTAGTTCATTTAGCATGAGGTAATTAGTTCATTGTTCCCATAGTGATGCTTGTGTTCTGAGTCTATGTGTTTAACTAATGACTTCAGTCTTTGTAGCCTGTCCAAGTTATCTTTTGCTATGTGAGCAAACCATCCCAAAACTAAATGGTTCAAATAATAATCATTTCATTCACTCATAATTCTCTGGATCAGCATTTTGGTTTAGGGCCCTGCTAGAGCTGGAGGTTTTTGTCTTCTGGTTTCACCTAAGGTCACTCCTATGCATGATAGCTCAACTGGACAGTGTTGCTATTAGGTAGTTGGTCTAGGGGGATCTGGTTCTATAGGGCTTCTCCTTCTCCATAGGTCTACGTGTGACAGTCTCAAGTCAGTGTTGTAAGCAGATAAGAATGAAAAGAGTTGTAAAGTCTCTTTAGACTTTGGCCCTGAACTCCTCCAACCTAATTCTGACACTTGATGTTGGTCAAAGCAAGTCACAAGGCCATTCCAGATAAACAGGTTCTACTTTTTGATGAGAGAAACAGCAGAATCACATCACAAAGGACATGCACACAAGGTTGGGAAGAATTTGTAGTCATGTTTATAATTATATATAGATGATTATCTGAAAAAAATGAATCATTATTTGTTAAGCCTAGCATGGATAACCGGTTATGAATTTATTTGCTATTTTATTTCTTTTTTTATAATTTTTTTTAATTTATTTATGATAGTCACACACACACAGAGAGAGAGAGAGAGAGAGAGAGAGAGAGAGAGGCAGAGACATAGGCAGAGGGAGAAGCAGGCTCCATGCACCGGGAGCCCGACGTGGGATTCGATCCCGGGTCTTCAGGATCGCGCCCTGGGCCAAAGGCAGGCGCCAAACCACTGCGCCACCCAGGGATCCCTGCTATTTTCTTTCTATGGCCATTTTTGCTTTGCACTCCTAATGAATGATACTCATGTTTTCCTTATTTAGTGACTACTAGGTAATCTGCCTTGGGTTAGGGACTTTGAGGTTTATGAAAATGAATAACAAAGGAGCTCAGGCTTAGGAAGGACATGGAGTCAGTCCATTAGGCATAGAACCCTTGATTTTGACTCAGGTCATGATCTCAGAGTCATGAGATTGAGCCTCGGGTCAGGCTCCACACTGGGCATGGAGCCACTTAAGATTCATTCTCTCTCTCTCTCTCCCTCACCGCCCTCAGCCCATCCCTACCCTTTTTACTCTTTCCTAAAAGAGAGAGAGAGAGAGAGAGAGAGAGAGAGAGGATGTGAAAGAAAGTATAATATGTAAGGTAGAGAAGTAGAAAAGAGAAAGAAGCATTGCAAGTGGACAGAATGTGTGTATAAGACACTATTGACATTCAAAGACTCTAGAGATCACCTCAGACTTAGCAGTTAGATTGCATTAGATAGCACTTGAAAGGTAAGAAATGCCAAGATGAGGGAATCAGGTTAGTCTGGGAAAGAGAGAAATGGTAGAAGAAGAGGTGTGGAGATCGCAAGGAGGAATTTTGGACAATTTCAAGAGATTTTAGAATTAGATGTCACTGGCTGTTTCCTATATCTAATTTCTCTTCAAAGTGCAGGCTCTTCCTTTTTCTTGAAACAAATATAACTCTAGGCCTGTTTCATGGCCGTTAATTGAAATGTCCTTTTTAGTTTGGTGACTTTTTAGTTTTAATGACATACTTTAAAATGATTAAAGAAAGAGGAATTGTTGCTTTTATTGGGCAAATAATAAAAATAAAATATAAGGCCTTTGCTTCATCATGACTGAAGTTCGTGAGAAGCAAATGAGATAAAGTGGATTCTAAGTGACCATCCAACCTTTATCAAGACATCACCAGTGACCGTGTTCACTGCCTCACCAGGCAGCACACTCCCTTGGGAAGAGTACTAATAAACAGAGAATCTCTGCAAGTAAAAATGTGCATTTGATCTTAGAACACGACCCACTGGTACTTGTTCTGCCAGATTTATACAAAGTAACTCCTCCAATCCTTCCACACACACACCCCCATGACCCCTCAGATGTTTGAAGATAACATGTGAATCTCATAAATCTTTCTTTTCCAGTCTATGTTGTCTATACCTTCCACCCATTTCCATTTCCATCTGACTGTGATGTCCGGATACTGCGTCACTCTCATAACCTTCTCTGGGGAGCTAGAGTTCTTCTCTGAGTCTTTTTAGAATTGAACCCAATCATCCAAATATTTCTCTGATTAATGCCGAAAACATAGGGCTAGCACCTCTCCTGCCGTGCCTCAGTTAATGCAGCCTGAGTTTGCATTTTGCTTTTTGAACAGCTGCCACACACGGTTGGCATAGGGAGTGCTTGCTGCCAGCTTATCCCTGTGGCCTTTCTCGGATGAGTTGCCCCTACACAAGACTTGTCTCTATATGTGACCCGCTGATGGTAGGATGGTGAGTGCAAGGCTATGTTTTATTTATACACTCACACTGTGTATCTATATAAATCCTAGATCTTCTCTAGCTATTCACACTGACATATATTTTCTCATATTTCCATTTAATAAATATTCCAATTAATTCCAATTAAATTTTATCATGTTTGTGTAGCTGGATCTTCTTAAACTCTCTGGGTCTTCTTTCATTGCAGCTCAGCCTGCATAATGCTGGTCCTTTCCAGCATCATCTGAGTTTGTTCTGCCTTGAAGTTTAGCTATGTATCCCTCTCATGACTGAGCTCAGAGCTCCCCGCATGGCAATTGTTAATACACTCTGTAGTTTCCTGCTTTAGGAGGATAACTGCGTCTGCGTTGTTGGAATTTGGTACTTTAGGGACACCTATCCCTCCCTTATTATAGAATCTCTGATCGTGGAATCCACCCAATCCATGTGCAGGTTTTTTAAACTGCCCCCCTGATGTTGAATGGCTATAGTCCTGGCTAGGGCCTGTTTCCTAGGCTTTTAGATATCTTGGAATGAAAATGGCCAGTTTGGGGGCACTTGGCTGGTGCGGTTGGTTGAGCACCTGACTCTTCCTTTGGGCTCAACTCATCTCAGGTTGTGAGACTGAGCCCCACATCGGGCTCCACGCTCAGTGAGGAGCGTGCTTGAAAATTTTCTCTCTCCCCCCACCTCTGCATCTCCCACTACACTCCCTTTTTCTTTTTCTCTCTCTCTCTCTCACTGAAATAAATAAATAAATCTTTTTAAAAAATACTTATTTATTCACGAGAGACACACGGAGAGGGTCAGAGACACAGGCAGAGGGAGAAGCAGGCTCCATGCAGGGAGCTCGACCTGGGACTCGATCCTGGGACTCCAGGATCAGGCCCTGGGCTGAAGCAGTGCTCAACTGCTGAGCCACCCAGGCATCCCAATAAATAAATCTAAAAAAAAAAAAAGTTTAAAAGAAAATGGTCAGTTTTTCCAAGTTTCCAGCCCTTACATTCCATATGTCTTCATTCAGAATGAGATCCAAATCATGACTCCTTGACTTTTTGAAAGATGGAAACGGCGACAAGGCAGGTCTTTGTGGTCCTTGTGGCCTTCTGTGTGTTTCTTCCCTGGTGCAGGGAACACTCAAGGCTGAGCAGGTATGTTCTGGAAGCACCGTTTGGAACCTGGGGCACCTGGGTGGCTGCTGTCTGGAGGGAAATGCCTGGTCCGGCCCTGCCAGGCTCCTGCCCTCCCTGGCTTCGCCCTCTCAGGAAACGCAGCCTATCTTGGGTATTAACGGCGGGGAGGGGCCTAAGTGTCTGCACGACTGAACAAGCTGTCTGCATCCTGGCATTGCTCTCGGTGCCCACGATGCCCAGACCCCGGGTCCCCACGGGTGCGCTTTGCAGGCAAGGACCCCGAGCCCTCGGAGGACCCTCTGTGCTCCTGGGACTCAGCTCCGGGATAGCTGGCTTCAGAGCCCCCCCTTCACTGACTGTATCACAAGGAGGCTTCGGTGTTAGTGAACCCACACCCTTTGCATGAGGACAGCCCCCCCCCCCCGTGGCCCCTCTGAGCTGTGAGCTGCACACCTACACAGGATGCATACAAAGGTAACTCGGACGGTGTCACTTTCTGCTCACAAGCCTCCAGTCATTGCTTGACCCATTCAGAGTGGAAGCCTCTTCACCTACTAGCTACTCCTTCAACTTCCCCTCGCACAACCTCTCCCTCGCCCCCTGCTCTTTGGAAACAGTGAATTCCTTGCTCATCTTCAAACGTGGCTCATGCACTCCCCTCTCAAGACCTTTGTACTTGATGTTCCATCTGACTCCGAAGCACTAGCTCCAGGAACACCGTGGCTTTTCCTCATTCTCCTGCTTCTTCCAGCTTCTGGGACAGTGTTACTTTATCAGAGACACCTGTATGGATGTTTATAAAGTAGCACCCTTCCTCCCACACTCTTTCCCCCTTACCCTGCTTTTTCTCTAAAGCAATCATCACCGAGCACCGTGTATTTGTTTTGTTTTTCCTATTACCTGTCTTCCTCTGTCTCTCTTATTCACTGCTGTTTCCTTAGCCCTTTAAACAATACATGGCACGTAGTGGGTGCTACGTAGCCCTCATGACTAGATTGAGAATTTATAATGCACAAAAATGATGAAAGTAGTCATCCATAAATGACTTTTGTCCTCAAAAAGGGTTATATCCTAGTGTAGGATTGGAGTGAGGGGAATGTAATTCACCCTATACATTCCTAGGGTTAAGGGTTGTGATGGAGGTATGATAAGGAAGTCTCAGCCTCTCAGAGGAAAGACATACGTGCTAAATTGAGAGATCAAACCGGGTGACCCAAGAGGTGACTTCATCCTGCAGAGACTGGAAAGCAGGAGACGAATGTTAGAATTATGCAATCAGATTTACAATGAGCATGATCACTCAGATGTCTTGCGGAGGAAGAATTTCAATGCTCAGCGATTGGCAGGAGAGTAACCAGTAAGAATGCAGGGGTTCATGGGAGCAAGGCACACAGAACTGGTCTCCGTTTTCTGACTAGAATGACTAAGATAAAGAACACAGGAAAAGACAACCAAAGAAAGAAACAGAGGGATCTTTAGAGATTTAAATGTGACCTGTTGAAGTATATGTAGAAGAATCCAATAATTTTCAAGCCAAGAATGAAAGTCTGGGCTCTTTTGATGTTTTCTTTTTGTTTATGAATGTAATCAGAATCCTCTATTTTAGAGTTTTCGGTTCTGAATATGTACATTGGCTTTAGATGTTATGGCAATGACTTCTACAAAAAGGTGCAGGTCACTGTGCTCTTCTGTAGTAAATAACATTTCTTTACCCCATTATCTATACTTCCTATGATGACAAGAAATAACGGGATGTGATAAGAACATTAATTGCAACGTAGAACCCACCCCATGGATAGCAGATCCTCAAAACACAATGCCTATTTTCTAAATACTCGTGACCAGGTTAGTGACAGGAGAGTGAAAAGTGAAGTTCTTCCTAAAGTGGGCAGCATGTCTTGCTTGACAAAGTTGTACACAAAGTCCAGAAGGCGTCTGCTCAGCTCCTGGTTGGGGAGTGGGCCCAGATACTGCAGAAGCTAGTCCCTGGCTGAGGATAGAAAACTTAAGAGGAAGGGAGGAGAGTTAGATACTATTTTTTTTAAGTATTAAATATGAAAAAGAATAAGTGTGGTTTGTTGTCTTCACATTTGATGCTTTAGTTAACATCAAGATTCACTTGCTGATTGATGGAACAAATGCCCGTGGTACATTCACTACATAGAACACAACGGCACCTTTTACTTTGCTCCATAAAGTTTAACAGCACTCTCCACAAAAGCAGTAGTCAACAACTTAATTTTTAAAACCTAAGTGACTGGGACACCTGGGTGGCTCAGTGATTGAGTGTCCGCCTTCAGCCCAGGTCGTGACCCCGGGGTCCTGGGATCGAGTCCCGTATCCGGTTCCCTGCATGGAGCCTGCTTCTCCCTCTGCCTGTGTCTCTGCCTCTCTCTGTGTGTCTCTCATGAATAAATAAAATATTTTAAAAAAAGATTTAATTTCCTTATACACCTACTTCTCCTCTCACTTTAGTTACCTTTGTAACTGTTGTTACCTTTATAACTTTCAATACTATTTTTAAGTCTTTTATATATTATTCCCACAAATATAAGTACTTAATTTCCATACCTAAAATTTTTACCAATAATCAAAATGCAGATATAAAAATAGCTTATTTTCAAAGCGCTGTACTAACGTTGTAAATGTTTTGGCCCTTTCTGCTAAGATTTCAGATATGGGAGCTCCTGGTAATCAGATGTTAGTTTTTGCTAAGCTGGGAAGAGAAAAAGGGTTAGCCTTCCTTAACCCAACTGCTGAATCGTGTAGGTTCTTTTAAATCATGCCATCTTCTCCACAAGTAGGATTGTTCTTCTGTCTCCTACTGGTAACGCTGCCAGAAACTCATGGCTGAGCTTCTCTAGAGCAGAACTCCGCACACTCTGGCCCACAGGCCTAACTGCCCATTTTCCTGGGACTCAGCCACACCCAATTGTCTACTTACTGCCTGTGGCTGGTCTGGTGCCAAAACTGCAGAATTAAGTCATTGCAAGGGAGTCAGAATCCTCCACAAGCCTAAAATATTTATTAACTGACTACAGAGTTGCCAACCCCTGCTCTGATTGCTGTAGACTTGAGCATCATTCAGTGGAGCCTCATTCGGCCACTATAGTCCTGTGAAACCCGCCTCCCTGCTTCCAGGTGGACCGATGCCTGAGTCTCAGCCTTTGTTCCGGTCACGTACCTGCGCTGGGTCCATTATTCCCGTATCCCGACGGTCGTTCTTTCTCTGTCTCTCAATTAACTGTCTTCACTTTGTCACTATCTTTACTTTGTCACTGACTTCCTAATCAATAGTGGAAAGTTCGCAGAGGAATTACATTTTCTGGATTCTTTTATATCTGAAAAATGTCTTTTCTAATAAACACAGTAAATAATTAGTCTGAGCATGGGATTGTAAGTTAAAAAATATTTTCCCCTCTGAATGTTAAAGGTACTGCTGTCCCGTCTTTTAGCTGACAACACGGCAGCTGACCAGTTCCGTGCCTGGAGGCTTCTACCTCGGAATTACATATTAATGTGCAGCACACATACAGGTTCCTCCGAGCCAGAGATGCCAGCTTTCTGAGACTGTTTAGTATTATTTTTCTTTTTTTTTCTAGATTAAATTATGTTCCACCTCTCCTATTTGAGAGGGCAGGAAAATGTGTCTTCTGTTTAGAGATATTTCCATCAAAATCTCTTTTTTATTATTATGGTCAACACCCAGTGTTACATTAATTTCAGGTGTACACATAGTGATTCAACGACTCTATGCGTTATGCTGTATTCATCACAAGTGTAGCTAGTACAGTTCCACTGACTATATTCCCTATGCTGTGCCTTTCATCCTCATGACTTATTCATCCCTTCGCTGGAAGCCTGTATCTCCCACTATTGCCTCATGCAGTTTTTCTCACCTGAGCTCCATTAATCTGTTAGTCATTTGCAAAACCCCTGGTTTGAGGCTTTTGCCATCTTAAACCTTTAACTCATACATTTGGTGTTTGGGTTTGTCCTGTGTAGGTGCAGATTTGTTCTGTTTTCTAGCAGACTTCTTCAATGATATCTCCATAATTCCATCTTCCAAGACTTCTTTGGAGTATTTGTTTCTATCATCGAAATTTCCAGAGATTTCTTTTTTTCTTATTACTTATTTCCTTCAACCTCCAGATCTTTCTTGATGGATGAAATATCTTATAACATGTCATCACTGCTTTTTTTAGTTTTCTTGTCTCTCCCTATGTCAGAAAGTCTTCTTTTATGTCCCATGATTCTTGGCTTTCCGTTCACATTCATGAATAAGGCAGTTTGGTGGCTTTCTATGAGAACGCAAATGTGTCTGCAGTAGGTGTCATTTTGGATGGTTAGGAGATTATTTTATTGTAGATACTCAAATGCCTATATGTGGTATGTGTGTTGGAGATATTCATGTGGTTGAGGAGTATTAATGGGTACTGTGGGTTGTTGACAGGGAGACAGGAGGTTGCTCTGCAGAGAGGAAAGAATTTCACATGGTGGAAACACAGATGGACTCCTGGCTTAGATGCACTCATTAGGGCAAAGGGCAGGGGTAAGATGTAGGGCCCCAAACAGGCCAGGGTATAGATTGGAAGTTTTATAAGGAAGAATTGACCACTAGTTCCCACAAAATATCAGAAGGTTCTTTCCTAGAAAAAAAAATAAAAGATTTATTTATTTATTCATGAGAGACAGAGAGAGAGAAAGAGAGAGAGAGAGAGAGAGGCAGAAACATAAGCAGAGGGAGATACAGGCTCTCTGAGAAGAGCCTGATGCGAAACTCAATCCCAGGACTTAGGGATCACACCCTGAGCTGAAGGCAGATGCTCAACTATCAAGCAACCCAGGCATCCCTCCTTTTCTGTTATTAGAGAGGCCTCACAGAGGGAAAGGAGATAAGCATATAGTACACTACTATCTTTAACCAGAATCCTGCTCTTCTATACTTTCAGTGCTCTAAAAAATTAGATGAGTACTGGAAATAACTCAAAAATAAATGTTGATTCCTATATATATTATTTTCTGACTTTCTCCCTTATTTTTAACCCTGAAACCCTTCCCATGTCATTTTTCACAAATGAAGTAGGACTTGCTTCAATGGGAATTGCTTTCCATGTATCTTCCTAGATACACTTTAAACATTTAACATAAAAAATCAATCAATAATATCTATTATTCAAAATCTTTTATTTAAAGAACATGTGCTTACTTTTGATTAATAAAAAGCAAGCGATGGATTGAGAAATAGGCTGATCTGTTTTTCTCTCAAGATAGCAGCTACTGTATGGAAATACCAGTTTCATAATACATCAAATAAAAGTTTCTCTATGTATGCAGACTAAATGCAATATATTCTACTCTTTAGTTGTTTTTTTTTCTGATTGTTGTTCTTTTCTAATCAGAAGAAACATAGCATCCATGACAAATGACACATAGCTTTCATTTTTTCCACTAACATGAACACTCACATTCACGGTTTTCCGTGCCATGAATTCCAAAGCAACCATTTGACCTCTCATTATTTAAAAAAATCAAAGAACAAAGAAAAATAAACAACAAAAACATTTAGCATCTTTCTTTTTTTTTGCTTGCAGTTTTATACACCTTCACAAAATGCTTTACAGAAGTTTCTGAAGATTCTACTGTTTATTAATCTCAACTTCAGAGTTATGCGATATATATTCACACTATTACAAGTGTATTTCTCTTTACTTCTGTCTTCCATTGACCTAAATTTAATGCTTGAAAAACAAAAACAAAAAACCTCTTTTCCAAATACTATGTGGTTAAACTTAGGAAATACTTAAAACATGGTAATATTGCAGCTGTCAGTCATTCCTTGAGCTTTTAATCTAGTAAATAAGGCTAGGTGTTGCTTATGTGGCTTTAGCAGATGCCGTTGCAGAGCTCAAAGAGTAGAGTTGAACCCATGCAATTCCCTGTAATCTAATCTCGGGTGGCTCCTGATATTCATGACTGATTTGGAGACCTTGAAAATAATATAGTCTTGAATTTGGAGTTGTAGTTATCATACCAAAGGTATAGATGTTAAGTGGATTAAAAATCTAAGGATCTGCTCAAGAATTATGTTCCAAGAATGCCAGATTGGTAAGAACTTTCAAGGTCTATATTCCATGTACTATTTATATTCTTAAGGACAACAGGGTGATCATGCTGGATGGAGCAGGAACCACCCCAGCAATGCTGTAATGGAGAAGCATGTGTTTGTCTCTCACTAAGATTCCAGAAAGTATGGATTTTTATGGACATCTCTGAATTAACTAATCCTATTATTATCAGTGGCTCATTTAAACAAGCTTGAAGGTCCTTTAAAAAAGACCTTCAATTTTTAAAAAGTACTTTAACTTTTTAAAAATTTCATAATTAGTAATGTGTGAATTATTCTATATGAAGTACTTAAAATCATGTCTAGTAACTATTTAGGTATTATTACTTTCACATAATTGGAAGCAATTAGAAAAAATGTATTAGAAAACAGAAGTTTTTCCTAGTTTTAAAAGGGCCAGATTGAAGCTGATGTTTTACCTATTCTAATACATTTTAGGCAATATTTTCATAATTTCTAAGGTACCATTCAGTATTAGAGATAACAGGTCTGGACTTTAACTTTTTACATCTCTTGACAATGAGGTGTATGAAAACATATTCTAAACAAAGAAAGCAAAACTTGACAGTAGTAATACAATCAGAAATTGAAAAAAAACTCTGTCAAAGTCGTAGGAGTTTTTAATACACTTCCTTTAATAATTGCTAGCTAACAAGAAAAAAAATCAATGAGGGTAGAGGATGTGAGCAATACAATTAACAAATTCCATCTGATGAATATAGAGAAAGAATAATAAACCTAAATTTGAAGCATCCCATTCTCTTCAAGTACACAAAATATTCATGAAAATTGACTATGTACTAGGCCACAAAGCAATTTGCAACAAATCAGGTTTTATGAAATACATTTGTAATCAAAATACAATTAAGTTAGAAATAAATAATAGAAAAGTAACTTTGAAAATAAGAGTTTAAAATATACTTTAAAATAACTCAGATGATTTTAATTTAATTAAAGAACATTTAATACCTCATGAGTTATTTTAATATACATTTAAAAATCTCTAGAACTAAATAATAATGATAAAAACTACATCTTAAAACTTAGGGAGTACAACTAAAGCACCTTTAATCCACACCAAAGATGAATATATGCCTTTAAAATGCTTAGTTTAGAAACGAAGAGTACTAAAAATTAATGAGCCAAATAAGCATCCATCTTAACAATTTAGAAAAAGAGAAACACAATAATCACAAAGAAAGTAGAAAGGAAATAGTAAAGAGAAAAATCAGTAAAATATAAAACAAAATAGCCACAAAATTAAAAGTTTCCTTAAAAATATTAATAAAATTATTAAGCTCTGAAAAAATAGATCAAAATATAAGGTATAAGTAAACAATATTACAGATAAAAAAGATACCACTACTGATAAAACAAATATTTAGAAAGCCATAGGAAAATAAAGCTTCATGACAGTAAATACAAAAAGTAGATAGAGACAAGTTTCTAGAAAATCGTATATTACCAAAAACTCAAGAGTAGTAGAACCTAAATTGTCCTATATATATTACTTAAATTTTATCAGTCATTAACAATTTTTCCCTCACAAAAGAAAATTTAGATCTAAATTTTGAGGTTTTAGAATGTTTTACCAAATTCAAAAAATAGATAAATCCAATTTTGCACAAACTCATTCATAGAATATTCAAATTTTACGTATCAGACAAAACAGATGTAAAAAGTGTGTTTGATTTGTATTTTGGGATTAATGAAATATGTGTTGGGCATTTTTTTTGGTTGAATGTATCATTGAACAAAAAATATTTCTTAACTTCTTTTGACTCTGCTTCACTAAGAATATTTTTAAAGGCTGGGGCACCAGGGTGACTCAATCCCTTAAGCATCTGACTCTTGACTTCAGCTCAGGTGATGATATCAGGGTCGTGGGATGAAGCCCCGCATCAGGCTCTGCCCTGGGTGTGTCCTGGGCATGCAGCCTGCTTAAGATTTTCTCTCTCCTTCTCCCTTTGCTCCTCCCCACACTCTCTCCAAAAAAAAAAAAAAGGAATATTTTAAGTGTTTATTGTTCAGTTCGTGTGATAGAGTGAAATTAAATTTTAAATTGCAAAAATGTTGCTCTATAATGCTTATAATCAAACAATTGATAGTAAGAGCTGTTTTAAAAACAATAATAGAAAAAATTGGGAATGATTTCAAAGCTCTTTAAAAAGGCATTTGTTAAAATAAGTTAAATGATATATAATAGCATGGAAACTACATACATCACCGAACCATGAACAACACGAGTTTGAATTGCACTTATAAGCATATTTTTTACAGTACAGTAGTATAAATATATTCTATATTCCTTATTTTAATAACATTTTATATTATCTAGCATACTTCATTGTAGACCTACAGTATTTAAGACATATAATATACAAAATACATTTTAATCAGCCATTTATGTTGTTGGTAAGGCTTTCAGTCAATAGCAGGCTATGAATAGTTAAGTTCTGGGGAGTCAGAAGTTGCATGTGGATTTTTGACTCTGTGAGGTTGGTACCCCTAAGCCCCACATTATTCAAGGGTCAACTGTACTGTAATAGTAAGTGAATATAAGAGTCTTAGATATAGGGGATCCCTGGGTGGCGCAGTGGTTTGGCGCCTGCCTTTGGCCCAGGGCGCGATCCTGGAGACCTGGGATCGAATCCCACGTCAGGCTCCCGGTGCATGGAGCCTGTTTCTCTCTCTGCCTGTGTCTCTGCCTCTCTCTCTCCTCTCTCTCTGTGTGACTATCATAAATAAATAAAAATTAAAAAAAAGAGTCTTAGATATATACAGAAAAATAATATATGTTATGACTACAACTTTATGAAAATTTAAACTTTATGCTTAGAAAATAGAATAGAAGGATATACACCAAAATGAGATAGCATTCCAGTTATTTGACCAATGAACTTCTTCTCTTCTTTCAAGTTTTTGATCAAGTAAATTTCCTCATTTTAATATCATTGAATTTGGGTTGCTTCTTACATTTGATAGCATCCGTAGTTTAATTAGCAGCAGTATTTCCTTCCTAGATTGTACATATAATAATGGCACATTCTGCAATATGGGACTCAGTGAAAACTGTCTTTTGAATGAGTAAAATAATGAAGCATAAATTTTTAAATGATAAATATGATGAATTTTTTGTCTTCTGAAAGACAAAAGTGATTGAATATGACTTTACCTAAAACAATATGGTTTATAATAGTGAAAATAGTACTTTAACATGAAAACAAACTTTCTAAATCACTGTTGTATTAGAACATCTGCCTATTATTATCCCTTGAGAGTAAATAAAATCACATTAAAATGTCTGGAGTCCTGAATCATGGTTTAATTTACAGAGGTATAAGTGATTATCTATGTATCTTTTCTTTAGCTTAAGAAAAAAATGACCTAATATCCTAATTTTATTTATAAACATTTAGTATATTAAATCTGTTCTTTTATTGCTATTAAAAACATATATAATATTATTTTTAATAATAATTCAGGACACTTACTGGCTGTTTTAGTCAAAATAATTACTTATGAATATTTTTTTAATATTTTTTTCTTTATTTATTTATGATAGTCACAGAGAAAGAGAGAGAGAGGCAGAGACACAGGCAGAGGGAGAAGCAGGCTCCATGCACCGGGAGCCCGATGTGGGATTCGATCCCGGGTCTCCAGGATCGCGCCCTGGGCCAAAGGCAGGCACCAAACCACTGCGCCACCCAGGGATCCCCACTTATGAATATTTTAAAAGATGCTTTTTCTCTCATTTGTGCAAACATCTTGACCAGTACAGTTGACAGTCCACTAGCTTCTCTTAGTCATGCTTGCCTCCTAAACACAAGCCCTCCACTGTGAATACTGATCACTTCTATTGCTTGACTGCATTCCAAAATGTCTTATTTGTGCTAGTGCAGGAATTCACACAAACTGGGGAAAATTATATTCTCTCATGGTTGCGCTCTCAAAAAACAGTTAAAAATGTTTAGTACATATTTTCACAAAGAGAGTTAAATACTGATGCACATAAGGATGTTGGCTCATGCGTCAGTGACTGTTGGTTACCTATGGTGTTCTCTAGGTTAGACCCCGGAGATTGAAAAGAAGACAAAACCTCTGTAAGGGTATGAGAGAAGTGATGTTAATAGAAGAGTGTAAAAGGGTGCGCTGGAGCTTAATAAGAAATTATACTTAAAAGCAGGATATTATTCGTGTTAAGTGGAAGCTAATATTTAAGAACACACTCTATGCCAGGCCCTGTGCTAAAAGCCATCCTATATTATCACAAATTAGGGGCTTGAAAAACACACAGATTATTTCTCTGACAGAAGTTCAAAATCAGCATCACTGGGTTGAAGTTCGGGTGCTGACAGATTCATTCGGGGAGCTTACCTGTGTCCTTGACTTCCAGCTTCTAAAGGTTGCCTGTGTTCCTTGACTTGTGTCCCCTTCTCCATCTTCAAAGCCAACAACATAGTCTCTCCAGATACCCCTCTGACATTCTCACCTCTGTTTTTTATCATCCCATGTCCTTCCCTGACTGTTCCTCCTGCCTCCCTCTTCTAAAGACCCCTTGTGATTATGTAGGCCTCACCTGGCCCACCTAGAATAATCACATCTCAAGATTATTAACTCAATATATCTGCAGAGTCCCTTTTGCTATATAAGGTAACATGTTCACAGATCTGTAGATTAGAAAGTAGACATCTGTGAGGAGCCTTTATTCAACCAACCATGGCTAGTCAATGAATCAAAGGAAGAAGATAGAAAAGCGGGTTTTAAACGGTGCTTTTGATTTGAATCGTGTCCCTCCAAAATTCATACGTTGAAGCCCTGACTCCAGTTGTGACTGTATTTGAAAATAGGTTTTAATTAAGGATACATGAGGTCCTAAGGATGGAGTCCTAATCTAAAAGTACTGGTGGCTTTAGAGGAAGAGGAAGAGAAAGAGATCTCTGGCCTCATCAAGGAATGGCGATATGATGGCACAGAGCAAAGATGGCTGGCTGTGAGCCCAGAAGAGAGCTATAACCAGGAACTGAATCAGCAGGCCCCATGCTCTTAGACTTGTCAGTTTTCAGAACTGTGAAAAAATAAATTTCTGTTGTTTAAGCCACCATGGCTATGGTACTTTTTTTATAGCAGCCCAAGCAGACTAATACAGAAGATGATGATAAGGTGGTCCCTGGGAAACTTCCAAGTGGTTATAGAAACCTAGGGTTCAAGGGAGAAATCTGAGCTACAAGTTTAGATTTGGAACTTCACTGCCAAGAGATAATAGTTGGTGACAGTGAAGACATTACTCTGTGATAGAGAGTGTGTATACTGAAAAGAAACTATGGCTACATAAAGAACTGTTTGTTTCTAGGAACAGCTATCCAATGCAGAGTGCTCAGCAGCCTGGTTGTGGGAGGAGGGCCTGGCAAGTGGTGGAATTGGTCCTTTGGCAGGGCGGGAGGAGGGGGAGCAGGTGGCTAGAGGGCAAGTGGAAGTGCTAGATACCTTTACTTCCCATAACTCTGCAAAACATATAGTCAGTGTTTTATAGATAAGGAAACCAAAACTTTATTCCTTTTTTTTTTTTTTTTTTGTCATTTGAGAGAATGAGAGCAAGTGAGAGCATGAGCAGGGGAAAGGGTCAAGAGGGAGAGGGAAAAAAAAAACAGGCTTCCTTCGGAGCAGGGAGCTTGATGTAGGGATCAATCCCAGGACCCCGGGATCATGACCTGAGCAGAAAGGAGACACTTAAGAACTGGCCACACAGAGACGCCCCAATGTCATTCTTTTGATGCCAAAACGGAGAATCAATTTTGATAGGTCATCACATGGAGTTTTAAAAAGCAATTTTTTTTTACTCTAAAGAGGACCTGTTTCAATATCCCTTCAGGCAAGAAAGGAGGTGGTGTGAGAGACCATCTGCTAGAGGCTCATAAACTGTATTTAAAAAGGTGTTCTAGGGTAGAGGGATCAGTGAGCTTGAAAAGTGAAAATATTGTGAATTAAGAGTATTTGATAGGTAAGTAATATGCTGGACTTATGATGTCAGAAGTAGAGAAAAATTGTAATCACCTTGAGGACAGTATTGCATTTGGGAAGCACGTTTCAGCAGAAAATAATAAAAAGTGGGAAGTACAGATTTCCGGTTATGGGATGAATAAATCACAGGAATAAAAGGTAGAGCATAGAGATACAGTCAGTGGTATCGTAGTAGCATAGTGTGGTGACAGATGGAAGCCACACTTGTGGTGAGCACAGCATGACACAGAAACTTGTCGAATCACTGCTGCATACCTGAAATGGATGTAATGTTCTGTGTCCAGTTTACCTCAATGAAAAGGAAATAATTAAATTAAAATAATTATAAGTTATCTTGTGCCTGAATCACGCAGTTAAATCCTCAACTCCCCCCTTCGCCCCACTTGATGATGCACACGTGACCTTCAAGCATATGGCAGATTCATCCATTCAGCAAATTACTGAGTTCCTATCCGATGCTAGGAATCCTGCTAGGCACTGAGATAGAAGGATCGATGAGGTCTCTATTTTTTGGATGTTTAAAGTTAGTAAGGAGAGACATAATGAGTTAATATTTGACACCAAGAGGCAACGGCACTAGAATAATAGTTGGTTCAGGGTGTGGAGAAGCATAAAGCAAGGACCAGTCAACTCAGCCTTTCGAAGTTATGTTTCTAGAACAAGCAACTTCAAATTATTATTAATGAATCAATCAGGTCATCTTTTCGTGTCAGTCTCTTGACTCACTCCCATGTGTCCTAAGAGTAAAGGCAGAATTTTATTGAAAAGCAAGCCCCGTAACACAATGAGAGGCCCCCTTTTGCCTCAAGTAAATAAACAAAATACATTTTTGTTACAGAGCTTTGTTTAGCAGCAAGAGATGTATTTGCTAGTAGACAGTGTGCATGCATGAACAACAAACACCATTTTGAAAGTATGTCGAGAAGCAGCACTGCAGGCAAGCCTGTGATCATGGGGTCCGGCCATCCCTGACAGCTGACCAGGGTGTGAAATGGGCAGCCGACTATGAGCAAAGGGACACATCAACTGGGAAGTTGGTGTAGAGAAACACATCAGTGCACAACCAAAGCATTAAACTACAATGTAGCTCTCCAAATATTGGGGAGGGGGGTGCAGAGATAAGTGCTCTGAAGCCATGAGTCAACTTTTCAGGCATCTGGAATGATAACACGTACGTTGCTATCACTAAGCCATCATTTCTTCGTGCTTCTGGATTACTGTCTCACGTGCTCTTATTAAATCACATTCAAATCACAAAAATCACAAAAATTGGAATTACATCATTAAAAAAACTTTTCTAGAAAGAAAAAGATGCTGTTTAATTTTTGGAATGTGGTGTAGGAAAAAATGGGTAATATGGGATCATGTGTTACTGAATTCATTCACTGAAAAAAATCCTTACCCATTATTTGATAAGGAAGTTGAAAAATTCCTTTTCAGGTCTTAAAGAAATCCTCTTTTTGACCTAGACATTAAGAGCCTAGCCATGAAGGATACTTAGAATAACATATTTAACATATCTTCTGTGATGTCTGTGTAATTTGAAAAGATTCGGGGTTACATAGAACTTTTTTAAGATCCAAAAAGCTTTGTAAGTATTTACACATTAATTTTTATTTCTAAAAAATGTAGGTAGGTGGTAGGTATTTAACCCCCTTCTCCCCCAGTGACACTAAAGCAGGAAAAAATAATGTGATTTCCTCTGATACCACAGAAAAAAATAGCGGTGAAGGTAGACATAGAAGCCCTAATTTCTGAGAACCTGCCCTCCCCATGTCTTAATCAACTCTTCCTACTGACAAGTCTTGTTAAACGTGACAAATCTTGCATCATGTTGAATCCTTCCATGAAGTTGAATCAGAAGTATTCAATATCAAATATCATTTCAACTAGTATGAAATTATAAATTCTCTTAAAAATGTGTTCTCTTTCACATGTAAAAGGTGTGCTATGTATTGGGAAGAAATCCAAGAGAATAGTCATAAGTCCTTGAATACAATTGGGTAGGTGACCCTTCTGATAACATTAATAATAATGGAATTTAATTTAAGACCTCAGGAGACTAATGCATTCCTCAGGAACTAAATTAAAATTTGCCTATATGTTTTTCTTTTATGCCTCTTCTTTTTTTTTAACACTTTCTTTATATGTCTCTTAAAAATATTCTTCCTGTTGCCTTCACACTCAGGAAGGAAAGTGGATTGTGCACAGTTAAATTTAAAAAAAAAAACCTGAATACAGAAGATGTTGAGGTATCTCTTAACTATACACAGTGAAAATAAAGCAGAGGAGACTGTAATTAAAAAAAAAAAGTTACTATATTGGAAAATCCCTGTCCTCTAACGACATCCCAACTTTGGGCCTAGAATTTTTACACCCCCCGCCCCTCATTCATTTCATTCATTCAATGAATATTGAAGAGTTATTTATTATGTCCTAGGCTGTGCAGATACAACAAAGAATAGAGATGCCAAGGCCCATGCCTTCATGACTTAGATGATAGTTGATTTGGTCAGGAGGAGATTCTGAAGTGGAGCAATATGTACCAAATGTATACGATTGTTAAGAATGAATTTCAAAGAAATTTCAAGTAGTCAAAGCGCTATACAGTAAATATGTACAAGTATATGTAATACTTGCAAGCCAAAGATCCCGGGAGCACACTATAGTTAAAAAAGTTGGGTTTATCATTCACTTCAGCAAGGGAAAAACTCTCAGCACGTGGAAATGTAGTGTGTGTCAGTAAGGGAATGTTAGATGACGCCGCCTACGGGACTTGGGTTTTGACTGGGTGATTTGGGCTATCTAAGGAAGCAGGAGTTTGCTCGAAGATTAGATGCTGTCAGAAAGCAGCAGCAGTTCTGTTATTGAGTATGTGTTGGTTGTTGTTTTTTTTATTAAGCATTTTTTATTCTATTTATTTTTATTGACATACAGTTGACACACAATGTTACATTAGTTTCAGTTGTGCAACATAGTGATTCAACAACTGTATACATTATGCTATATTTCCCACAAATGTGGCTACCACCTGTCACCATGTAGCACTATTATAATACCATTGGCTAAAGTCCCTGTGCTGCCCCTTCATCCCCGTGATGTATGCATTCCATAACTGGAAGCCTGAACCTCCCACTCCCCTTTATCCCTTTCTGCCTATCTTCCCACCCGCCCTCCATTGGCAATCACCAGTCCTCTGAATTTATAGGTCTTTTTCTGCTTTTTTTTTTCTCCTTTATTCATTTTGCTTTTTAGCTTTCACACATAGGTTTTTCTGTCTGACTCATTTCACTTAGCCAAATGCACTGTAGGTTCATCCATGTTGTTGCAAATGGCAAGATCTCGTTCTTTTTGTTGGCTGAGTAATACTGTGTTGTGTGTACATACCACTTCTTCTTTACCCATTTGTCGATGGACACTTAGGTTGCTTCCATATCTTGGTTGTTAGGAATAATGCTGCAGTGAACCTGGAAATGTAGATGTGTCTTTAATATCCTGTTTTCATTTTGGTAGAAAGTGTAAATACCCAGTAGTAGAATTACTGCATTATATGGTATTTCTATCTTTAACATTTTTGAAGGACCTCCACATTGTTTTCCATGGTGGCTGCCCTAATTTACATTCCGACCAACAATGCTTCACCTTGTTGATGAGGTAGGAATTCTCATCCTAGGGTCATGGGATGCCAAGGACACAACACCCTACATGAGTAGGGAGACAGATGAGACTAGTAGATATTATTAATTATATGTACTCATAGCCCAGGGCGGGGGAAGGACATCACACACAGGGGCACCTAGAGGTTGGCCAGCTTTGTAGTACCAAGAAGTCAAGGAGCCCCTGGTTTCCTTTGGAGGATGTGATTGGCTTATTCAAATCATTCCACAGACTGGCAGGAAAGTGGACCCTACTGCAAAGCGATAAAGAAGAACTAGATCTGCTCCACTTGATAAAGAGGAATGTTTGGCTAGAGGACCTTACATATAGGAGCAGAGTGGGAGGGAGAGCCTTTAGGAAGGCTAGTTGAGCCCTTCCCAGTTTGCCTCACATATAAAAGCAGCACGTAATATCGGGCCTTAATTTTAGGACTTACACTTACATCTTAATGGATTTTATCTACACGGAGGAGAGACTAGAACAAGGATAAAGTTTTAATTGGTAAAGAAGTAGCAGTTACCCATTTTAGCCAGGAGAGGAGGGCATATTCAGCATTTTGGCATGTGACCTTACCTTTGTCTGTGCTTAGGCAAAATTATGCAGTGACCTTGCTCTATCTCAGAGTGACCTTGTCGAGGCTGGTATAGCATGTGATAGGAGAACAACATAGCCCAGCTCTGAGAGTAAAGCCAGCGTCTGATTGTAGTGCTGCTAAGTTTTTTCTTCCCATTTGGGAGGAACTGATGGTAGCAGGGGATTAAATTAGGTGGATTGACCAGAGAAAATTTTCTGAAGGAGGGACTTCAAATCTTGGCCTTCACTGCTAATAAGAAGCCATCCGTACAGAGGACTGAGAAGGATGGAAACAAGGGAGGAAGGGGAACAATTTGTGAGAACCTTCCTGTCAGATGGAAATAGCAAACAGGAAAAATGAAATACCTCATTAGACCTGAGAGATATGTTCTAAAAAGCCATTGGGAGTGTGGCTCTTTGCTTCAGTGACTCTCAAGGGGTTGGAAAAGGGAGAACCAGAATCTTCGAACATGGGGAAGAAAATTTTGGAAGGCCTCCAGGAGATTGTGAGATGATAATCCTCCAAGATGGCTAGTCCCTCATCACGTCCACCATTCCTCCACAGTTTTAATCTGGTTATATAGATTTTATACAGAAAATCCATGCTAATTATTGTTATGGTATAATAATAAAATTTATTAATAATAAACATCCCAGACAGCAGAGAATGGTGGTTATAAGCATGGACCCTGGGGCCACACTTGCTGGGTCTGAATTACAGTTTTGCCATTTTCTACCTGTGTCACCATGGAAAGTTACTTAGCTCATGTATCTCAGCTTCTTCATCTGTAAAGTGGAGATAATCATGGTACCTACTGCAAAGGTTTGTTGTAAAAATTTTAAAAACATATTTAGTTTTAGACCTGGCTTATGGTAAGCACTGTATAAAGGGCTACCTATGGAATAATGATGACTGGTAAAGAAAAAAATCTGTGGTTAATATTATATTCCTATAGTTACAAGTTAATGATGGACTAACCAGGATACATAAATGTCCACACATCTTATTGAAGCATAATTTATCTTACTTATGGTTATGTACAGGGCCTCTACTCTTGCTTCAAGGACAGCAATATAATGGATCAATCTTTGGCAATATCTTCAACTATGCATTTAATTTAAAATAGTTTTTTCTTCACTATCTGATATGTCTGATACATCCAGGCTGACCATAGATAAGGGTTGTAATACTTTCTGTGACTGAATTTTTTGGACTTTGCCTAAAGAATGCACTAGGAGTATCAAATCCTTAATTGAGGCAACTATATTTAGTGTCACTGAAATAAGTGTGATAACAGCTTGATTGTGCAAAGTTTGACATGAAGAAAACACCTGCCTGGTGATAATAGGATACATGAATTTCAGACAAGAGAAAACCAAAGAAAATTATGACTCTGCCTGCCTTGATCAAATAACAACAGAGTTTTCTGTTCATTTCACTATATTCAAAAGTTTATTTGGATTACTATGAAGTGTTAACAGAAAATCGCTTGGATTATGGGTTTATGGCAGGTGAGGAGTTTTAAAGTAATACTTTAAAAGATTTTTTTATATTTACTAGCAGACTTATTAAGGCAAAGTAAAGGGAAAAAAGAGAAAAATACTTTCCTTGCTCTGCATAGTCATACAACAAACCACAGTGATCTAAGAAGAAATTTCAAGTATCTCAGTAGGCCTGGGTGTATCAGACATTAACTTAAATATATGTACATAGCTTTTCTCTAAAGGTTCAGAGCCTCAACAGAAAAATGTTAAACATCTCTATCAATTGCCATTTTTTATATATGAGAGAAAAGCTTTTGAAAAATAAAAGAAACATTACAAACAAAACTGAAAACCTGTGGCTTCTTTTCCCTGTGAGCATAAGAACATTTAATCCTCAATAGGTTGAGAGCGTCATTAAGTAAAAAGGATTTTTCTTGTTTTGATGGCAAATTAAATAAGATTGGTGAAACTCCAATATTATGTACACTGAACTTACGGACTCCATCCTAGTCTGTGTTTTTTGTTTATTTATTTGTTGGTTTAATATAGAGAGAGTAAACCCTCTTGTTAGCCTGCTTTCTATTTCTAATGGACATGTTTACACATAATTTAGGAAACAACATTTTGGCTTGTTTCCTTTTCAGGTTTGTTTTTTTTCACTTAAACAATATCTTAGCATTTACACCAAAAGGTAGTCAATATTCCTGCAAAGTCAGCGTTTAGTTGACTGTAATGAATTGCCCCAAAGAAAATACAGATAACTGAAATATATTTTACTGCAAAAATTTAATTTGGACCTCTACACTTTAATACATCACACTGAACTATTAGACAGACCTGCTAGCTAATAAACCAATTGAGGATATTTTCATTCTCATTTCTTTGCCCCTTCCAAAGATTCATATAACTTAAAGCACACAAATAGCATTTTACAGTTGATGAGGACTTTTACATATATCATCTGGATCTTCCCAATATCGTTATGAGGAAGGGACATTATAGAATTATGGAAGGTTTTATTATTATCTTTATAGATTAATAAATTGGTGGTCAAGCATCATGCTCTTAAGTAAATGCAGCTAATTAGCCTCACAAAGTTAAGTCTGGAATTTTAAGCTTTAATTGAACTTATTGCATTGCAACTGAGAAAACATCCAACTTCTTTTCCACATTAACCCATCTAGTCATCCTTGTGTCTGTATGGCTTCTGAACTTTGAAGCTCTGTCTTCACTTTTATCACTCCCTGTCTGGAATATCACTGCTTTTCTTGAATATCCAAACTGTACCCATTGCTTGAAGTCTAACAAAAGTTTACCTGTTCCAGGAAGTCTTCCATATCCCACTGTTCTTACTCAACTAATACAGCATTTGTCGAGACGGGTTCTTATGTTCTTAAATATTTTATTTATGTCCAGGTAAATTCTTCTACTAGACTATAATAAGCTCCTAAGAACACAGACCAACTCTTAGACTTCTTTGAAACTCACAGCACACTAATAGCTGGATATATAAATATAAATATTATATTGTATTGTATATAATGATAAATATATAAAACTATATATTCATTAATATATAAACATATAATTTGTATTACATAAAATATAAATATTTATTAATATATAATTATATGAATTAAGATATACTTAATATATATTGAATTCATGATAAATGTTTGGCTATTGTATATTACTGCCCAGTGAAGCCATTGCTGAGCCATAGATCATCTTACTATATCTGCATTCCAACCATGTGACTTGTAACAATGTAGTCATTTCAATACGTTCATATACCAATTGACCCTAGCATTGATTTCTGATGGTAGTGAAGCTCAGGCACATGACCTGCAGGATCAAACCCACTACACATGCCTGATGGATTCCCTGAATAGAGAGACATTTGGCCTATATATCAGTATTAAGAACAGGAACAGGAAATGCTATGCAGTGATTGCTTTTCTATAGAATTGCATTAGCCTCACCCATTCTGCTAGTCATAATTTCTGTGCGGGTCAGGGAGATCTATCAATGGTAGTTCCTGTGCTACACCATATGAAAATGCATTCTGTTATTCATTATAAATGATGCTGATCAAACATTGTCATTACAAATTTAACTTGTAGGACAGAAATCTCCATGTGAAAATGACACACTTGATGGCCATTATGGTAAAAAGCAGAAAGATAGTACCATATGACAATTCAGTTCTTCTGGAATGTAAGTATTCTGTTTTTAAACAAGCCACTTTTGTTCATATTTTAAGGAGAATTTGGAGAAGTCTGTAGTGGGCGTTTGAAGACACCCGGGAAAAGAGAGATCCCCGTTGCCATCAAAACTTTGAAAGGTGGCCACATGGATCGACAGAGAAAAGATTTTCTAAGAGAAGCTAGTATCATGGGTCAGTTTGACCACCCAAATATCATTCGACTAGAAGGTGTTGTCACAAAAAGTAAGTACTGATTTTCTTCATTGCTTCTTTTATGTATCTCTAGCTAACTCATTTCCTTAAGAAATAAACAAACAAAACCTTAATAGCAATACCACAGCCATTAAGGGGATAATTTAGTTTGGATATCATCTTCTGATATCACCTCTCGGTCTTGATATTAGGCTATGACATTATCAGAGTTTGCATTGGTCACCAAACAGCTTTGAAATAGTATTTATTACATATAAATTATTTGCTAATCTAACTTGAAGTAATTAATCAAAAGTAAAGAAGTATATATTTTTCTAATCTCTATAACATATTCACTTCTATGTTCACTATATTCACCTCTAAAGCTGCCAAAATTTCAATATTAATAGAAAAAGCAGTTTAAATATTTTGAGTCATTAAGGTAAAATACTTCTGTTTGAAAATAAATCTCTTATACAAATATAGCTACTTGATCCGAAATAAAACTTCTAAACGTGAATCCCATCTACATAAATGCCATTAGAATTAAATTACTTTTAATTTATATAAAATGGAGAAAAGAATTACAACTTAGAGAAAGAAATCCTGTTTTTACCTAAATAGTGGGATCAAAGCCATTCCTTTGAAGTTTCTTAAAAATACAAAAATAACCTTATACTCTAAGAAACAGATTGCCATATAATCACTTTTATTTGAATAATGATAGGACATAGACATAAACCTAAGTATAGTTCTCCTTATTTTATTCACAAATGAATTATAACATACAAAACCCAATAGAGAATAGCATTGAAAAAACTCATAAAAATAATTTAGATCTTTGAGAAGCATTTTTTCCATAAAACTGAAATTTCTTCTAAAACTGTTTATGGGAAATTAAAACATCATGTCATATTTGAAAGCAGAAAAGTATAAAAGCTTACCAAAACATTTATTGACTATGTGTTCCTCAGTCCTTCTCACAAGGCATTGATCAACATGATGCCCTGATAGTTTGAAAAACACAAGAATGCTTTTTTTTCTTTTTATGATTATCCATTTTTAATTTCAAGTTTTTATTTAAATTCTAGTTAGTTAACATATATAGTGAAAATTGGTTTCTGGTGGAGAATTTAGTGATCCATCACTTATATACAACAACTATTGCTCATCACAACAGGTGCCCTCCTTAATACTCATCACCTATTTAGCCATCCCCCACCCACCTCCCTCCATCAACCCTCAGTTTGTTCTCTATTATTGAGAGTTTCTTATGGATTGCTTCCCTCTCTCTTGATGGGAGAGAGCTGTTGGACTTGTCTGTTACTATAGTGACCTTAATGGAGCCTTCCAGTATTTATGCCCTTGTGTTGTTCTTTCCATTGATTCTGGGTTTGTCCATATGACTGGCCTTGGCTAATGGACATTAGCAAGTGTGATGCAAGTAGAAACATCTTACATGTCTGCACTTTGGAGCTTGTCCTCTTGCCACACTGCTTCCTGTAGCCCATCCTGTGCTGAGCAAAGCTGGTCCATATGGTGAGGCTTCAAGCAGTATTGGAAAGAGGAGGACAGCTAGAATGTCTGGTTAACAGCTCTAAGTGAGCTCCCTGCAGATAGCCTGAATGCTTGTGATAAACAGCCTCAGACGTTGCAGCCTCTCCCCACTACCACCACCACCAAAACCAGATGGCTGTAGCTGCAGTTGACACCTTGTAAAGAAGTCACCTCGCTCATCCCATAAAATCATGAGAGAAGATAAAATTATTGTTGTTTGATGCTCAAAGTTTTGAAAAGTTAAAATTCTCCTGCCAATTAAGAGTTGTGCAGCTTCAGGTAAATTATTTACCATCCCTGTCCTTTACTTCAGCATCTATAAAAGTAGGTCCAAAATTACTCCTACTCCATAGGAATACTATACTAATTAAATTTGTAAATGTATAAGGCATTTAGCATAGTATGCATCGTAATAAGCCACATGAGATGGTAGCCATTGTTGGCGTTCTGTGTCAGGCACCTTTACACATAGAGTTTACCATTTTGTTGTCACGGCAACTACTGTATCACTATCCCCTGAAGCTCAGACAAGTTAATTAACCTGCAGAAAGACCTCTAACCCATATTAAGTGGCATGGCTGGTATTCAAGCTAAGGTCTTTTTGACTCTAAAACCCAAGGTGCACGCGTGTGTGTGCGTGTATATGTGTATTATTGTGTTTTTTTTCTTTTTTTCTATATTACAGTGAGTGAATCAGTTTTATACTTTAATTATCTTATCCGGATTAAATAGTATTAAATTAAAGAGAATCTGAATAAATAAAATAAAACACTACTTCAAATAAAGAAAATATTTAGGTTAGTGAAATAGGTTATTTCTAAAATGTAAGACTTGGAAAGATCCAGCTATACCACAATAGCTAGCAAAGACTGTAATCTAAAAGACAGAAAGAAAAGAAATAACACGTTATTTCATTTATATTTTCTGACTTCCTTGTCATTAGTTTAGTATGAACTTTCCAATTCATTCCTACTGTCTTATATCTCTCTGGAAGGAAAAATATAATTTTAAAATCGGGTTATGAATCTTGGCAAAGTATTTAAAATAACAATTTACATATAATATAAAGTCTTCTTATGTGTATTTTGCATGTAATATCCAGAAATAAGTGTCAAACAATAAATTTAGAGGTTGAAAAGCATTAGACCCTTTTTTCTCCCTTTGATTAATACCTTTATATGACTTTGTCAAGTATTCCTGTGTGTTTTACTCACATATTGTCATATATTTTATGTGCATATATATATGCATAAAAGTATATGAAAAGGAAAAAGATTTATAGCCCTATGAAGCAGTAAGATTTATTTAGCCTAAATCAACTAAGTTTAATGAGATAGCCTGTGGCACTTGTCTGCCAGTTTGAAATACACCGTTTATGTCATGTAAACATCCCAACAACCGACACAGTGATTGTTTCACATCTGTGACAATCTTATCTAAAAGTGGAAACAGTGGCCTCCCCATAGCCAGATTTATATGCTCCCTAAGTCAAGGTCCTTGTTCCATTTCAAGAAAAAGAAAGAAGTGGGGGCAGCAGGGAAAGAAGGAAAAGATAAAAAGATAGTTGAGAAAAGACAGACTCAATATGCTTTTGAGAGGCAATCATCATTACAAGGGCGTTGTGTGGTTGCTGAGGTGCGTGGTAGAGATAGAGAAAGAAGTATTCCCACAAAGATAAGTGGCCATATTTATACTGTTATCTTCTTGACTCGAGTGCTATGAGATTTTTAAGAGAAAGGCAATAAATAAATGAATGCCTCATTCCCATAAATACATGGTAATTGTTCCAAGATTGCCCTTAAGTAGCTAAAAGATAGCTAGCAATTAATGCTCCCTAAGGACTACCATATTGCATAAAAGATAATACGGACAAAGATAAAGATGCAGGATAGGTTTATGCAGTCATGTTAGTAGAGTATCCTGGGGTTCTGAGAAATAAGCACATAGACTCTCAATTGAAAGTAATGCAAAAGTATAGATAAAAATCTTCATCAGATCCTTTTATAAATTCTTAATATGCATACTTTTTATCGTATGTGCACATTTTATCTCTGAGAGATACATATTACAAAGTCCGTGGGAACACACTTGCTCTTTCATATTCAGGCATATAACTACTTTTATTTTAAATTTGAAAGTTAAATGATGGGGATCCCTGGGTGGCGCAGCGGTTTGGCGCCTGTCTTTGGCCCAGGGCGCGATCCTGGAGACCCGGGATCGAATCCCACGTCGGGCTCCCGGTGCATGGAGCCTGCTTCTCCCTCTGCCTGTGTCTCTGCCTCTCTCTCTCTCTCTCTCTCTGTGTGTGTGTGTGACTATCATAAATAAATAAAAATTTAAAAAAAAAAAGAAAGTTAAATGATGAATATCTGAATTATATAAAAAGTATGTGTGATAAAAGTTGAACCTATTTGTTTGATACACATCACAATTTCATTAACCTATAAGATAAAACTGATATAAAAAGAGATTACTCAAGCTAAATCATATGTTTAGCACATACTTTTTCTCCAAGAAGCAAATAGAACCCATTAGCAAGAGAACAGACTTGGAGCCATTAGTAACAAGGATAGTCTAGCAATTTGTAACTGGTGAGGTGTACACCTGTGTCATTAATTACATGACCAAAAGAGAAAGTGCTACCCTCCTATAAAAAAGATAAGAATTGTAGTTAAATGATGAAACAAAATAGCTTAGTAACTGTACTCCAGGAGACCAAGTCCAGCAGTTTGAATCATGATAACAGAAGAAACAAGAGAGAGAATTAATGATGTGTCCACTGCCCAGCTTAGTAGCTGATAATTAAATTTAGATATACCAACGATATCTCAAAAAAACATAGATCTAGTAAGAAATAATAGAAGCCAGTCAGGATAGCAAACGAACCCTCAAATGTAACTTTATTTCATTGTAGGACATTCCTAAAGACTCTGTGGGACAGCACAGAAGCTGTAACAGAAAGTGCTGGGCCTGAACAAACCTGCCTTAATGTTGTGGGTTCCTTCCAGACAGTTTCAATGGGTCCACATGGGCTCGAAGTCAAAGAGAAGATTCAAGTCAGGCAAATGCATTGTACAGTAAATGCACAAGAACTTCCTCTGGTCCCAGAATTACGTTCTTGTCAAGTAATACCTTGTCCAAGATTTTAACCATTACTGTTGCCACCAATATGTTACCTGCCTCTCCACCAGGTTGCATATCCTACTGCCAGTTACAAGGTATTGGGCAAGCCATTCAATGTCTTTAGATCTCACTGTTTATCCTCTGCACAAAAGATTGAAAATGCAAATTGGACTAGAAAACGCTAAGGGTCACATTTAACCTTAATATTTTGTGTTCCATTTCTTTGCCAAAGGAAGAGAGTCACAAGATGTTGGTGAGGAAAATTCGTGCCAGTGATGTTACCCCACTTCTAACTTTTATTTTAAGATTTTATTTGTTTATTCATGAGAGGCAGAGACAAAGGCAGATGGAGAAGCAGGCTCCCTACAGGGAGCCTGATGTGGGACTTGATATCAGGACCCCGGAACCACAACCTGAGCCGAAGGGAGACACTCAACCACTGAGCCACCCAAGTGCCCCGTAACTATTTATATAACTTTAGGTTTGTGTCAGTGAGCTCAAGGGAAGATAAAGAGGTACAGGAAGAAACAAATTATGCCTTCAATAAAGTTTTATCTTTAGCAACCTGTGAAGAGAAAAATATAGGTAAAATTTTCCTAAAGGCAAAATCAAGATTTGGATATTAGAATACACACTGAAGGGGTAAATATTCTCCAAATCTGATTCTAATAACATAAATTAGATGGTTATTACCCCCACCTCTGGAGTTCAGCTGCTGTGCTAGCTGAGATAGGTTGAAAGCTTTATTTTGTTTTGTTTTCCAAGAAACAGTTACTGTGGCCTACCCAGTGTTAGACATTATTGCTGATTAAAACCTAGAACTACAGGAAAGAAGCCTTCAGTGCTCTTGAGAAGCTCACTTGTTGGTGTCAATCCACTGGGAGCAACAAACAAGTAAGCCAGGTATTTCCCAGTATTGTGTGTGTTATTCTGGGCACAGTTATTATTAAGTTATTCATTGGTTTGTTCAGTGAATATTTATTGTGCCCACCCTTCTAGGCACTGGTAGTACAGTATTGAAGAAGAGCTTCTGTCTACTGGAGGAAACCAAAAGAAATTAAATATATGAATATAATTTTAGGGAAAGAGAAAAAAAAAACTTGAATGAAGTGGAAAGATGAGGCCATGCCAGGATTTGGTAGGAAAGTTTTCCAGGCAGAGGAAACAGCTTCTCAAACCCTCGTGGCTAAGAAAGAAGTCAAGATGTTGCAGGCATCCAAAACACCTGGAGCAAAGTGATAACGGTATGGATTACAGATTGAAAAAAAAAAAAACAAAACAAACCTATTGGCAGGCAAAAACAGTAAGGGGGCTAGCATAGCAATCCAAGTGAAAAATAATGAGAAAACAGATTAGATAAGTAAAGATAAGAAGGGGATAGAACCAAGAGCAGTTTCCAAAGTTAAATTGGGAGACTTTCATGACTGATTATATATGAGGAATAAAGGAATGGGGATAGTTTCAGATGTCATACAAGTTTCTGGTTTAATGTAAGTTGGGAAATGGAGAGCAAATTCTGGAGAAATACAGATTTGGAGAGAAAAATCATGAATTCGAGTTTGGATATGCTGTGTTTGAGGTGCCTGGGACATGTAAAGATGTCCAGGAAGCCTCTGGAACCTGGGCGGATGCCTGGGCTGCAGGCACAAGTTAAAGGGTGCTCTCCAGATGAGCGGTGGGGGGTAGTTGAGGCTCGGGAGGGAGCGCCCACCCGGAAGGTTGAGAGCAGCCCCAGCAGGTGAACCGAAGAGCAAAAGCTTCCAAGACAGAAGCAACAACCCAGAGGAAAGCAGGTTCCTAAGAGCGGGAGAGAGGGCAGGACAATGAAATGAGCTGGGAGACCAAGGCGGATAAGGAGTGAGAATCACCTGCTGGGTGAGGCAATAGGGCTGCAAGCCCGTTGGGGCTCACGCGGGGAGCCGAGCGCGGTGGACGACCCGCGAGCGCAGGCGGCGGTCGGATGACAGGTGAAAGATGCACGGTGCATGGTGTCGATTTCTTACTTGCCTTCCACGTGGTTAGCATTCTGTGCCGTTCATTCATTCACGCGCTATCTATTCTGCGCTTGGCCACTGTGTGCCGGGCTCTGCGGTAGCACGAGGCGTCTGGCGTGGAGAAGGCCCAACGCCTGTCCTGCCGGTCCGCCCGTGCGTCTCCCCCTCTGCTTCCATTCGTCAGTCTCCTGCACCCTGGAACGCATTCGTGCTAAATGGCAAAGGCACCTGAAAGTGTATTCTCGGCTCTCCCGTGTGTCTCTTCCTCTCCCAAATCCCTGAGGAGCTGGATGAAAATGTACCAAGGGGAGTCTAAATGGGAACACAGAGAACTGTGAGATGTGCAGGCCGCGGTGGGCAGAAGGCCCAGAGCCTCTGGGGTTACCCGCTCCCCTTTCCTCAGCCATGGAAGAAGGAAGATCGTATGCCCACGTGGGAGGTAGAGGGCTTGGGGTGCTGGTGAATGTTTGAGGTAGCCCCTGAGATGAGCATGAAGGAAAACTGGGAAAACTTAGAAAGACTGTGAGTATGACTGGAGACACAGGGGCCCCCGAGGGTGCTGTGAAGGACGCGGGCGAAAGTGCCCCTGGCAGCGTGGAAGTGCCCGGAGGTGCAACCAGGCAAAGGAGGGGCGTGAGGCAGCAAAAAGAGAAGAGATTGTGAGTTTTTATATTTTCTCTCTTCTCCTAAAGGCCTTCAAATTTACTGTTTGCTGTTACCAAGAACAGAGATGAATTATTCTTGTGCAGTTTCTGGACTCTCACTGGATTCTCAGGATATTTACTGCACAGCATTTGCCCCCGGGAATGATAACGTATACGTACTGATGAATAGAGAACGAGCCAAGTGTGACCATAACAAATAGGAACGAGGTGACATAATCGGGTAGCCCCGTGTATCTCCGTCTGTTCAAGCAGCACTGGGGCTAATTGGGATCACCGGTTTATATTCTTCTGGAGTGTACGTCCCAATTTACAGCAGAGAATACACTTCTTCTGTATTCAGGAGAAATTTGTTCTTGTTCCTCTCAGGTTATCTGGTCTCCTCAAGGTCATCCAGTCTAATCACCTTCCTAGATCTGCCTCTAACTTATGGTCTCTTTCCCATGGTTCTCTCCTCTCCCTAACCAGCCTGCTAATTATTGGGTAGACTGTAATAAGATGGAACAGGTTAAAAAATCCTAGTGACGAGTTGCTCAAGGTGACGATAACACTGTAAGTTGTAAGAACTAGGAGAGAAAAAGGAATATAAATGCAATTTTATGCATACATAATGTTGCCTTTTCATACTTTGAAATCAAGTTGAATAGAATCATCGAGACGGTGAAATCTTACTCATTTCCAAAAATAAAAATTCCTTTGAAATCATTCATGGTGTAAATGTTTTTCTGGTAAACGGTTGATGATATTAAATTTGAGAAGGGCTGTGGATAATTCTCTACAATTGACATGGATTTGCATTCATGAACTCAGGAGAATAAGAACCATCCTGCCAGGCAGGAGGTTCAGGCAATCAGTCATCACTCAGGAACTTTTACCAGGTTCCCGATGGTCTTACGTAGGCCTGGATAAAGACCAGTAGAAGTCTTAATCACTGAAAATGGTTATGGGCTCCTTGCATATGTGACGTGTAATAAAAAAATTATCCATAAACTTAATGCATAGAAATCTGGCAAGCTTCTGATTTCATCTCATGATGAGTGTTTAATGCTCATTTTGTTGTTGTTGGAATATGTTCCGATGCCTTCTCTCCAGTTTTCATTTTGATATAATTTCAGACTTACAAAGTCATGAAAATAATGTAGTTCCCATATAGACTTCACTCAGTTGCCCTTGATGCTAATATTTTACATAACCATGGGACTGTCATCAAAGACAAGAAATAATTGTCAGTATGAAACTAGTTACCAAACTACAGAATTTTATTCAGATTCTATCAGCCTTTCCTCTACTGTCCTCCATCTGTTCCAGGATCTCACCCAAGCTCCCATATTGCAGTTAAGTATTGTGTCTCCTCAGTATCTTCCAATCTGTGACAATTCTTCAGTATTACGTTGTGTCTTACAACCTGGACATTTTTCAAGAGCACTCGTCAGTTACTTTGTAGAATGTCCCTCAGTCTGGGTGTGTCTGTTGTTTCTCTATCACTTGATTTGCAGTTATGCATTTTTGGCAGGAGTATCACAGAAGTTACGTGCCTTTCTGAGTGCATTATATCGGGGGGAACGTGATGTCCATATGTCTTATTCCTGGCATGTCAATGTGGATCACTTGGTTAAGGTGATGTCTTCTAGATTATCTGTTGTAAAATTACTTTTCCCCTTTTGTAATTAATATAGATTTGGGGGGAGATAATCTAGGCTATACAAATACCCTGTTTCTCAAACTTTTCCCTACTAATTTTATCATTCATAGTGTAGATCTTACCTGTACAAATTACTACTATTGCATTCTAGGGGTGATTATTCTGTTTCCCTATTTTTTCTACATTTATTACTCAGAATACTTCTTTAAGGAAGAGTTATACTTCAGAATGTTCTATAAATGGAATTATATGATAGGAAGCCTGTTGAGTTTTGTTTTTTGTTTTTTTAACAGGATGCACTTGAGATTCATTCACATTTGTTTTTATCATTGAGCAGTAGTTCATTGTATGGTTGTACCATAGTTTGGATATATATTCAGTGGTTGAGGGATGTCTGGTTTGTTTCCAGTTTAGGTGATTACTAATAAAACTGCTCTGAACATCAATGCATAGGTTTTTGTGTGAACATATATCAAATTTCTCTTGGGTGAATGCTTAGGTATGAAATGACCGGCTCAAATAATAAATATGTGTTAAAATTTTGTAAGAAACTGTCAAAATGTTTTAAAAATTGGCTATACCATTTTACATTCCCACAAATAATTTTAGGTTTTGGTTCTATGCTATCAACAATACTTGGTTGTGTAACTTTTTAAAAACATTGGGACATTCTAGTGAATCTAAATTGATATCTAATTGCCACTTTAATTTGCATTCCCTAATGACTATTAATTTTGATCATCTTTTCATATATTTATTTGCTATCCATATATATCTTCTTGGTGAAGTGTGTCTGGATTTTTGCCCATTTTTTGCATTGGGTTAGTTTTTTCTTAATATTGAGTTTTTGAAGTATTATTTATTTTTTAAGATTTTATTTATTTATTCATGAGAGACACAGAAAGAGAGGCGAGACATAGACAAGGGAGAAGCAGGCTCCGTCTGGGGAGGCTGATGCAGGACTCGATCCCAGTACCCCAGGGTCCAAAGGCAGATGCTCAACCACTGAGTCACCCAGGCATTCCTTGAGTTTTTGAAGTTGTAAAAAATATTTTCTACATACAGTTCTTTGTCATAAATATGACTTGTAGATATTTTTCCAGCTCATAGCTTGTTTGTTGTTGTTTTTAATTCTATGAAAAGTGTCTTTAACAGAGTAACCTTTTTTAAGATTTTGGTAATATCTAATTTATATATTTTTTTCTTTATGGATTATGCTTCCTGGTTTGATATCTAGAAACTTTACTTAGGGGCACCTCAGTGGGTTAGTCGGGAAAGCATCAGGTCAGGCCATGATCTCAGGGTCCTGGGATTGAGCCCTGGTTTGGCTCTGCTCTCAACGGGGAGTCTGCTTGTCCCTCTCCCTCTCCTTCTGTCCCTCCAACTACTTGCTCACACTCTCTCTCATATAAATAAAATCTTTTTAAATTTTTAAAAACTAAAAACTTGATCTAATGCCAAAATCACAAGGGTTTTCTCTTCTGTCCTCTAGAAGTTTTATAGCTTTGTACTTTACATGTAAGTCTATGATCCATTTTGAGTCAGTTTTGTGTAAAATGTGAGGTATGGGCCAAAGTTCTGTTTTTTTGGTTTTTTTTTTTAATATTGACCATTTCATCACCATCTGTTGAATTAGTTTTGTTTGTTTGATGAAGCTATTTTTACTTCTTTTTTAGTTTCCTTCTTTGCCTGAAATCCTTCAATGAAAAAAAAAAAAAAAAGGAAATCCTTCAATGTCTTTCCTCTACCCACAGGACAGAAGTCCTACTGCTGAATACAGAAATTCAAGGTTCTGTCTGATTGACTCCCACTCACAACATATCTTTAGCCTTATCTCCTCCCTTTTGTACCTTTTAGTTTATATTCTATTAACAGTGAACCATTAGTAATTTCCCCCAAACAAACCATGCTGTTTCTTATTTCACATGTTTGATCATCCTTGGCCCTCTATATGGAAAATTCTCCCTCTAATTACAAGGGGATGACTTAGCTTATACGAAACATCCTTTCTTATCTCTGTACTGGGTTAGAATTTGCGCTGCACTTATCATGTTGTCCTGTAATCACCATTTACATGCATGGCCCAGAAGTCTGCTGTTTTCTTAGCCCTTACAATATAGCATTGGGCCCTAGCACCCTTTTCCAATGCCGCTGAGGTTTTTTCTGGGACAGTCCCACCAGTCTGCTAGCTGTTACTTGTTGGGGCTTACTCTTACCTACACATTACCAGCCCAGCCACTGCACATCAGGAGAACAAAACTAGCCTGTCATTTATGAATTTATCTGGGGTCATTTTTCTGGGCCCTGTGCTGAGTGAAGCAAGGAAATAGGCTTTCTCTGTCTCCTTGGTACCTCAGTTTTTCATTTGGGTACCAAAGCTGCACTCATATACTCTGAACAGCCAGAAACTCTCTGGACCAGTTTCATTTGGTTTATGACGACCCTTAATTTCCTGATAATAAAAGGTTAGGCTCTGTACTGGCTACCTCATTGTCTCCACTTAATTTTCTATCCTAGCTCTACTTCACTCTCCCCTCAATCTCTCTCTATCCTTCCAAATTTCTGATATACATCTCCTCTTATGTATTTTAAATCTATTTGCTTTTGAATGGAAGAGGAATGGGAATTTAGGGGAAGCCATGATCTGTTGAGGACAGTCTTTATCTTATTGTGGCGCCCAGCATGGTGCTGAGCATAGAGCAAACAGTACGTTATAGGTGGATGAAAGAAAATAATAAGAAAAGATTGGGAAAGTTTTCAGCTAGGATTTGTTCAAATACATATTCTGGCCCTCTGTCCCTTTCAGCGCCCTCGGGAACCCCAATTAAACGTAGGTTTTTCTTCCTCAGACTGTCATTTATTTCCCTTATTCAGATCCAGGAAATAGAGAGATCCCCCCCTAAAATCAATAAAAACCGTTCAACACCTCGACATCTAATAGTGAAGTTTGCAAATTCCAAAGATAAAGAGAAGATCCTTAAAGCAGCAAGAGACAAGAAGTCCCTGACTTTCATGGGGAGGAATATTAGGGTAACAGCAGACCTCTCCACAGAGACCTGGCAGGCCAGAAAGGGCTGGCAGGATATAGTCAGGGTCCTAAATGAGAAGAACATGCAACCAAGAATACTTTATCCAGCAAGGCTCTCATTCAAAATGGAAGGAGAGACAAAGAGCTTCCAAGACAGGCAGGAACTGAAAGAATATGTGACCTCCAAACCAGCTCTGCAAGAAATTTTAAGGGGGACTCTTAAAACTCCCCTTTAAGAAGAAGTTCAGTGGAACAATCCACAAAAACAAGGACTAAATAGATATCATGATGACACTAAACTCATATCTGTCAATAGTAACTCTGAACGTGAATGGGCTTAATTACCCCATCAAAAGGCGCAGAGTTTCAGACTGGATAAAAAAACAGGACCCATCTATTTGCTGTCTACAAGAGACTCATTTTAGACAGAAGGACACCTACAGCCTGAAAATAAAAGGTTGGAGAACCATTTACCATTCAAATGGTTCTCAAAATATACCCTAAAAACTACAGAACACTTCTGAAAGAAATTGAGGAAGACACAAAGAGATGGAAAAATATTCCATGCTCATGGATCGGCAGAATTAATATTGTGAAAATGTCAATGTTACCCAGGGCAATTTACACGTATAATGCAATCCCTATCAAAATACCATGGACTTTCTTCAGAGACTTAGAACAAATTATTTTAAGATTTGTGTGGAATCAGAAAAGACCCCAAACAGCCAGGGGAATTTTAAAAAAGAAAACCATATCTGGGGGCATCACAATGCCAGATTTCAGGTTGTACTACAAAGCTGTGGTCATCAAGACAGTGTGGTACTGGCACAAAAACAGACATATAGATCAATGGAACAGAACAGAGAACCCAGAAGTGGACCCTGAACTTTATGCTCAACTAATATACGATAAAGGAGGAAAGACGATCCACTGGAAGAAAGACACTCTCTTCAATAAATGGTGCTGGGAAAATTGGACATCCACATGCAGAATAATGAAACTGGACCACTCTCTTGCACCATACACAAAGATAAACTCAAAATAGATGAAAGATCTAAATGTGAGACAAGATTCCATCGAAATCCCAGAGGAGAACTCAGGCAACACCCTTTTTGAACTTGGCCACAGTAACCGGAGAAGGACAAACAGTGTATGTTCTCATTCATTTGGGGAATATGAATAATAGTGAAAGGGAATATAAGGGAAGGGAGAAGAAATGTGTGAGAAATATCAGAAAGGGAGACAGAACATAAAGACTTCTAACTCTGGGAAATGAACTAGGGGTGGTGGAGGGGGAGGAGGGTGGGGGGTGGGGGTGAATGGGTGACGGGCACTGAGGGGTACACTTGACGGGATGAGCACTGGGTGTTATTCTGTATGTTGGTAAATTGAACACCAATAAAAATTAATTTATAAAAAAAAAGAAAAGAAAATAATAAGAAAAGAGGAAAAGGAGGGAAAGGACATAGAATAAAAAGAAGAGAAAGAAGAAAGAGATAAAGAAGGAACCTACTTTTTCAGTCATCAAACCCAGTTCTAAATCTGAAGAATCTCTAATATAGTTCACATTTATTTATATGAAATTGGCAGCTTTTGTCATGATTGTGCTTCTGTGTACTTTGGCAGTTTCTCTTTCCTCTGAGCAGCAATCATATTTTAGCTGTTCTTGTCCTCTGAAATTTTAGCTACCTACTACGTTGCATTATCATCATTTAGGTGCATGTCTTTTTCTGCTGTAGACCAGAATCAACTTGAAAGTAGGAGCTCAACTAACTCATCTTTATGTACCTCTATGTTACCTAGTCTGGGTCGTCTGTGCTGTAGCACTCAGTCCCAACTTTGGAATGGATGAAGAAATATGGTGGTGTGTCTCCTATGCCTGAGAAATAAAAGTAGACATGACTTAGTCCACTTGTGATTAAGATACAACAACCGAATGATGTGAATTTATTGACATTTTTATTAGGTTGCATCAATCACTACGAGTGAATTTATTCATTTTCTACTCATCACAAATGTCAACCAAAGACATCAGTGATTTTTTTTCCTCCTTTTCATTCAGATGCAATGGCTATTTCAGGATCCTTAGCCCTGAAAATAATGCATTAACCTTTCCCCTAAACATTAATGGCATGATTTTCTTGAAATAAGTTCAGTTTTCATTTTGGCATAGCCATATATTATATGAGACATGCTATGGTATTTGATACAGCAATCCATAAATATAAAAAGCGATAGCACCTCCACGACTTTATCACCATTTCGTGAACCTAATCACTGAAGTATTCTATTACACTGGAATGAAGTATACAAAAATGCCTTCCATTAGCCACAGTTTCTGTGATTTACTGATTTCTTTAATATAGGTTATATATCACTGCAAGAAATCCCAGGATATTCCCAGTGGAAAACAGGTCTAGGAAGGAAGTACAAGCTGCTAGAGAAATTCAAGCATGGAGAGGGGCCTCTTAAAGAAAGGAAGAATCAAGGCTGAACCTAGGAAGATTTATTTGCTTATTCCAAAAATTGGAGAAAGTAGTTATTTCCCTAAAAGAGAATTTGTAATTAATATACTTACTTCTTCCCTTTTAGCTGAATAGATTTACTAAAACAAAAACAAAGATTCCCTTATGTCAATTTCAATGTTCCAGATTTTTCTGCCTAATTGAATCAATATTCCTAGGTCGTAGAGTTGATTGGTAACAGATTCAGAAAATAGTTCATACTACCTCCAAGTAAAACATTTGGAAGACTACATTTATCACATGATCAAAGTTTTAATTCTACAACATGGAAAGCTTAAAATTATTATTTTTTTAACAAGATGGTACAAATGAAACAGTTCCTATGGTTAAAATAATGCTACCAGTCATTTGTTATATTCCCCAGGTTTTAGCTACAGGGAAGTCCTCAGTTGCTAGAGAAACCCACCCTTCAGTCCAATGATCGATGCCTACCTTTCTCACTAATAAGAAATTGAGAACTGGCCAGGAAAGCAGGAAAAAAAAAAGGGTTGGTAAGGAAGCTAGTATGAATGGAGCAAACCCCTTTCTAAATCCAATTTGAATTCCTTCAAAAGCTTAAGAAGAACCTAGTTGTAAATTTAATGGTTGGAGGGCATGTTATTGCTTGTGTTAAAGATGTCTCCTTTAAAATAGGGGGAAAAACTTATTTTAAAAAATAATATGTTATTCAAAGACATTATGTAGAAAACCACCAATTAGAATCTTGATGTCAATCATAAGAAGACGAAGTAAACCTACGTCAAACATTGACTTCAATGGGGAACATTAGAGCAGGTACGGCAGTAAATAGTTCTGTAGTTTCTAAATTTTGTCCAGAAGGCACTTCCTCATTGATGCAGAAATAACAATACACTAATTATCTAGTTATGAACACTACATGCTGGTACCACAGAAATATAGATCTTTCATAAAAACAGTGCTCTATCCTGAACTTTTGGAAAGTAGGGAACATTCTTTGCTTTATCCCATTTCAGCTTTCAAAAATTTTCATAGGGAGCCTCTAGTTTCTGTTAGTGAGGGAAACCTGTATTCTGATTTTCAAAAGCTATAACTTCCTTTTGTGTTTGTAAATGTCTCAGAACTTTTTTATTTGCCCAAATTGAACTCTGTCTTACAAAAACATTGCTCTCAGCGGTCAAGTTGGATATAATTAAGTGAACACATTAGGGAACATGTTAGTGTCTGTCTACTTTGTGACTCATACCTTTCATACCTTAAAGAAATCTTTCCTAAACCTAATCCTAATGGCCTCGTAACTCCTCTTCTTGATTTGTTTGCCCTTATCACAACCCATCTTTCATACTCGGAGTATGAAAAATCACTCTGAGTAATTTTTAAAAAAACAAACAATGTGCAAACTGCACTTAGAAAAAAAAATGAAGTCTTTACTTTGACTTGGAATGCCTTTAATGATCTAGACCCTACTTACTTCTTAAATGTTATCTTCCATGTGCATCCCTTCTTACCACTCTGTATGTAGACCATCTAAGCCGTCGTAGGACCATCCAGACCATCTGTGTGCCTTGAACACACCCAGCTTACTGCTGCCTCAGGGCCCCACATGTTCTTGTTCACTGCTATGACCTTCCAAGAAACCGTCTCCACACTGGCATCTGAAAACTTGAAGTCCCTACCTCCTCATCCCAGACACTCATTACCCTTTATCCTTATTGTCTTCCCTTCTACATATAATTTTATGAAATTATATAGGCTTTATTTTGATGTGCTCAGACTATTCTGCCCCAAGGAAAGTTCTGGGGCATATACAGATGTTAACACTCAAAGGAGAGTAGCTTTATAAATTAACAAACCATTTTAAGAATGATATCATTAAAACAGTACTGTACTAGCATTTCTGGAATTCCCAGTTTTACTCATGCCATTATTTTGGCACATTACCCAACACAGATTGTTTGATAGATTATTCAGTCTAAAACTTAAAATGTAGACTAAAGCATATTCCGTAAAATATTTTTATACTATATAAAATTACATGTAATAGGATTCTTATTTGTTTATAATTATTTATAAAACAGGCATATAATTGATATAAATACTCTGGAATTGGGATTATATAGTAAATAATGGAATTATCAAACACTGCATATGTTGAGAATTATGTAGGGAAGTCTTTCCAGTTTAGATGGATTAGCCTGTTTGCAATTTAGTTAATAAAAATGAACCTCAAAGAAAAGCTTAAAGCAGGACATATTTAAAAAGTAAATTAATTTTACAAAGTATATTTGCTGGAAAGCAAGGTGAAATTTTTTAATTAAATGGTTTCCCAAAATAGCAAACTTACTATTAACTTAATAGTTTTTTGGTCCAATAAAATTATTTTATAAACCAAGTTTATTATGTGGGAGAGAACATACCAAAAATATAATAGTGCTTATTTTTGGATTACAGCTTTAAAAAATTTTGTTTGTTTTCATCTTTGTATTTTGCATATTGTCTCTGCATCCTAAAATAAATGAATATCATGTTGGTATTTTGTTTCTAAGCCATAATGTAAAATATCTTTATATTAAATTGAATAGTCTTATTAAATTGCCACTTTTATAGGTGAGAACTTGTTAAATGTAGGGAATTTCATATGGCTCTACCTAAGAGTTGGGTTCCATTTCTAATAAACTCAATTTGCAAGTGAGTTGGCCAAGTTATAAATGGAATGTTATGTGAATGCATAATTTTTCATAAATGAACCCTTGAAACAATTGAGAGAAACCAAATAAAATAGTAAATTAACCCGTTACATAAGCCCAACTCATCCTAATTTAAGGATATTTTGTTTTTATTAAAACAAAAATAATTAATTGAGCCTCATAACTGAAAAATGTAGTAATCCAAGAATAGCTAGATGCAGGAGCTAAACAACAGTGAAATTACTGATAGATGATAGATAGATGGATGGATAGATAGACAGAGAGATAGCCAACCTCTGCTTTTCTCTGCATGCTCCTTTTGGCTTCCTTTTTAAGCAAATTCTTTCTACTTATTAGAAAGATGACTCACTGCAGATCTATTGACTAAATTGTCCCTAGTTGGGCCACATGCCCATCTTTGGTGTAATTGTATCCAGGTGGATGGGATGCTCTGGCCAGACTGTGTGACATACCTCCCCCTCTGGGAGGAGACACTGGCAGGAATAGCTTGGAACCAGCAAAGGACATTTGCCAAAAGGAAAGACAACAAAGAAGTAATGGTGTTCACTCTATGGACTTTTTGTAAAAATCTCTAGAAAATTAATTTGTTTCATTTTGATAGTTATAGGCATGACTCTATGTTTATATGTATAATCTATATATCACAATAGTAGACACTATCAGAGTTGTAGGGTGACTCATAAAATAAAAGACCGGGAAGAAAGGCAAATATTTTAGGAAAACAAATACATTGTTAACAGCAACAGTTCAAGGTAACTATGATTACATTGTTCATTAACTACAATTTTATGTTTTCTTTCAATAGCTGCTTATAAGAGGAGCTAAGGAAATAAGTAGATCTTTTTACTATTTAAAGTTATACTTAAAAAAAATATAGAGTGAAAATAAGTCATAACCTGCCATTTAAAAATTACTGTTAAACATAAAATGTGATTATTCTTCTCCCATCCAATTCCATCCCCTAGAGTTAATCTCTATTAATCCAGAGATGAGCTTCCTAAATCTTCTATACATGTATATGCCTGCACCTCTAGCTGTTCCTGTCTATACATTGTTTTGTGCACAAAACCAGAATCATGCTATAAAAGTTAGTTTCAGTATCTTTTAATTGGCCATTATATTACTTAGTATTACGCTGGACGATGAGTAACAGAACAACTGTAATCATGGTGCCATAAATTAAGATAGAAATTTACTTCTTCCTCACATCGAGGTCTGGCTAGACAGTACAGGGGTTTGTGACAGTTCCACGATCATTAGGGAGCCAGTTTCTTTCCACCGCACTTGTCCATTCTCCTCAGCTTAGAACCTCGGCCTCCGAGCCCAGGATGGTGCCCTACCTCTGGCTGTTCCGTCTACCTCCAGCCAGCAGGAGGGAGGAGGCTGCTTGCTGGTCACATTAAAGATACTCCATGAAAGTTGTGTGGACCGCAGGGGGGCCTGGAAATTCAGTCCTCCCGTTAGTGATCGTGTTGTCCAAATTAGTCATGCCTTTTTATTTTTCTGTATTTTCTGATGTTTTGACATCTGGGATTGGTGATCCTAAAGAGACTGCCCCTCCAGGGCACCCAATTCCTGGAGATGGTGGAGGACTCACTTGCAAGTGGGCCTGTCGTATGCAAGCCGATCAATACAAAGCCAATACCTCCACAAAGCCAATACCCCCAACCACCTCCTATATTCAATTCTCCCATCCCAAACTATTATCCCCCTATCCTCGTCACCCCAGAGCCAAGTATCAGACAACTGGGGGCAGCCCCTACACCCTGAAGCCCCTAGACATCATTTCAGCTAGCCAAGTGTAAGCTTGCTTGGCTATTTGCATTGCCTCGCCCACTTCTTCCTGCTAAAACCCCAGCAGAGGCTCTGGTCCACATCTTCCCATCACTCTTGTTCCCTCCTGACCAACCCTGGTGCTTCTCATGGGGCCCTATGTGGTTTGCTGTGTCTCCTGTTTCTAGGAATCTTGGAGTATAAAGATGTATTCCTGCATGATTAACATTTTTAGACTATCATTTGACCTCACCTGGTCAAAGCAAATCCTGAATAGGATTTATTTTAAAACATCACCAGATAGTATTGAATGCTGCACACCACTAAGATCAAAGAATCAAAACCCTTTGAAAAGATGAATTTTATGGTATGTGAATTACATCTCAATTAAAAAAATAAAAAAGTGGGCCCTTTTACAGTAGAAAAATGAAATAATAGGTATTGGGGGATGATAGCCATGCTACAACAATACTGTGTTCCAGATTCATATGTATAAATATCCCTCTTTTTCATGTCTGCCCTAACTTACGTGGTTATGTTTTATTTAATCTTTCATTTAACAGTAAACATTTAGGTGGCTTCCCGTTTTTCTTCTTATACACCATGCTATATGCCACATTGCATTTTTATTATCACATGATAGATTCCTAGAAGTATAATTCTTAAGTCAAAAGATGAGTGATACTCTTTTAAAACAGATATTGCAAATTACTTTCCAAAATATTGTACCAATTTAGGATCCTTTTAAAAGACTGAATGCTCATTGATTTTTACTTAGTTCTACGTGTCACTCCTCTTTTTAATAATTTTTACCCATTCCATTGGTTATAAAAACACCTCAGTATTGTTTTAACTTGCATACCTTTGACCATATATGTTAATCTAGCATTATTGTTTATGTATATTGGCCATTTTCATCTCTTTCCCTGACAATTGCCTATTTGTGCCCCTCTTTATTAACCTGGGTTATATAACTCATTAACTAGAGACATTGATATTAACCTACTATCTCTGTTTGGAAGTGTATGAGATACTCTCTTCATCTTCTGTGACCCCCAAGTATGTCCAAGAATATGTCTTCTCTGCGTTAATCCCGACTAGCTCTCGTGTGCCCTTGAGAACCAAAAATTCAGTTTTTTCTCCACTTCAGGGTAGTTCTTTTCAGTTCTTTCTTTGAAAATTGCTTCTCCTCAATTTTTTTTTCACTCCTGCTGGAACTCACAGAGTATGCACACTAGATAACCTGAATCTGGCCTCTTTTATATTTTGTATCTTAACTCGAGATTTTCCATTCTCATGTGATTTTAGGATAGTTCTTCCTGAGGCACCTGGGTGGCTCGATCAATTAAGCGTCTGACTTGTTTCAGCTCAGGTTGTGATCCCCTCGGTCATGATCTCATGGATGATAAGATTGAGCGCCACCTCAGGCTCCATGCTCAGAGCAGAGTCTGCTTGAGATTCTTTCCATCTGCCCCTCCCCCTATGCTCTCTCTCTCTCAAATAAATAATCTTTAAAAAATAGTTCTTCCATATTTTTAAAAATGAATATTGAATTTTCAGTAGTGTCCTTTTTTTAAAAAAACAAATTTCTTTGGTGCACTTTCTTTTTTCCTTTACAAGATCTCATTGTATTCTCTTAAGAATTCTCAGCACACTTTTTAAATGACTCTTCTGTGTCATCAACTATAGCTGCTTTAGAAGAGCCTTCTGCTGCAGATTTTCAGAATGGTGTCTGTTGTTCAACGCCACTTACCTCTTCTTTCCTGATTCATGCCAGAGGATGGGCTCCCTCAACAAGTATAGGGTGAGAAGTAATAGATTTGGCAATTAATGAGATGTTAATCAGACTTTCTTTTCTGGGGTAGAACTTATCTGCTGAACCAGAGGGGACAGAAAAAGAGACCACTTGATTTATCAGAGGTTCTGCAGCTGAGCTGAGAGGCTTTTTTCCCAGGTGGCTGAAGGCTCCTCAAGGAGGAGCAAACACCACAGGCAGCAAACTGCAGCAGAACTTCCTATCTTATGATAAGAGCATCCGCTCAGCTCCTGGCTTCCACAGATAGTCTCAGAACTGGGAGTCCTCACCTCAGGTTCTGCAGGGAGCTGAGCCTTTACTGGGCCACCGGCTACTTTTCATTCATTCATTGAGTAAATCTCAGACATTACTGACTTTTTCCCCCTCATGTATATATTGCCTATCTCTCCCAATGCCACGGCTGTCTGTCTCTTGTCCTCTTTCCTGCTTCTGCAGCCCTTCTGTCTTCTACATGCATGAGTATATATTGCCCGCATATGCATGTGTAAGGCAATGATACTGTATCTTAGAAAAGAAATATGGAAGTACAGAACTCAAATACAAAAGCTTACCTTACACCTAAAGGAGCTAGAGAAAAAACAGCAAATAGATCCTACACCCAGCCAAAGAAGAGAGTTAATAAAGATTCGAGCAGAACTCAATGAAATCGAGACCAGAATAACTGTGGGACAGATCAACAGAACCAGGAGTTGGTTCTTTGAAAGAATTAATAAGATAGATAAACCATTAGCCAGCCTTATTAAAAAGAAGAGACAGAAGACTCAAATTAATAAATCATGAATGAGAAAGGAGAGATCACTACCAACACCAAGGAAAAACAAACGATTTTAAAAACATATTATGAACAGCTCTACGCCAATAAATTAGGCAATCTAGAAGAAATGGACGCATTCCTGGAAAGCCACAAACTACCAAAACTGGAACAGAAAGAAATAGAAAACCTGAACAGGCCAATAATCAGGGAGGAAATTGAAGCAGTCATCAAAAACCTCCCAAGGCACAAAAGTCCAGGGCCAGATGGCTTCCCAGGGGAATTCTATCAAACGTTTAAAGAAGAAACCATACCTATTCTACTAAAGCTGTTCGGAAAGATAGAAAGAGATGGAGTACTTCCAATTTCGTTCTATGAGGCCAGTATCACCTTAATTCCAAAACCAGACAAAAACCCCACCAAAAAGGAGAATTACAGACCAATATCCCTGATGAACATGGATGCAGAAATTCTCAACAAGATACTGGCCAATAGGATCCAATAGTACATTAAGAAAATTATTCATCATGACCAAGTAGGATTTATCCCCGGGACACAAGGCTGGTTCAACACTCGTAAAACAATCAAATGTGATTCATCATATCAGCAAAAGAAAAACCAAGAACTATATGATCCTCTCATTAGATGCAGAGAAAGCATTTGACAAAATACAGCCTCCATTCCTGATCAAAACTCTTCAGAGTGTAGAGATAGAGGGAACATTCCTTGACATCTTAAAAGCCATCTACGAAAAGCCCACAGCAACTATCATTCTCAATGGGGAAGCACTAGGAGCCTTTCCCCTAAGACCAGGAACCAGACAGGGATGTCCACTCTCACCACTGCTATTCAACATAGTACTGGAAGTCCTAGCCTCAGCCATCAGACGACAAAAAGACATTAAAGGCATTCAAATTGGCAAAGAAGAAGTCAAACTCTCCCTCTTCGCCGATGACATGATACTCTACATAGAAAACCCAAAGGCCTCCACCCCAAGATTGCTAGAACTCATACAGCAATTTGGTAGCGTGGCAGGATACAAAATCAATGCCCAGAAGTCAGTGGCATTTCTATACACTAACAATGAGACTGAAGAAAGAGAAATTAAGGAGTCAATCCCATTTACAATCGCACCCAAAAGCATACGATACCTAGGAATAAACCTAACCAAAGAGGTAAAGGATCTATACCCTAAAAACTATAGAACACTTCTGAAAGGATATATACCCTAAAAGCTACAGAACACTTCTGAAAGAAATTGAGGAAGACACAAAGAGATGGAAAAATATTCCATGCTCATGGATTGGCAGAATTAATATTGTGAAAATGTCAGTGTTACCCAGGGTAATTTACACGTTTAATGCAATCCCTATCAAAATACCATGGACTTTCTTTGAGAGTTAGAACAAATTATTTTAAGATTTGTGTGGAATCTGGGATCCCTGGGTGGTGCAGCGGTTTGGAGCCTGCCTTTGGCCCAGGGCGTGATCCTGGAGACCCGGGATCGAATCCCACGTCGGGCTTCCGGTGCATGGAGCCTGCTTCTCCCTCTGCCTGTATCTCTGCCTCTCTCTCTCTCTCTCTGTGACTATCATAAATAAATAAAAATTAAAAAAAATTAAAAAAGATTTGTGTGGAATCAGAAAAGACCCCGAATAGCCAGGGGAATTTTAAAAAAGAAAACCATATCTGGGGGCCTCACAATGCCAGATTTCAGGTTGTACTACAAAGCTGTGGTCATCAAGACAGTGTGGTACTGGCACAAAAACAGACACATAGATCAATGAAACAGAATAGAGAACCCAGAAGTGGACCCTGAACTTTAAAAGGCTTTGATAGGGGCATCTGGGTGGTTCGGTGGTTGAGCATCTGTCTTGAGTTCAGGTCATGATCTTGGAGTCCGGGATCAAGTCCCACATCGGGCTCCCTGCAGGGAGCCTGCTTCTCCCTCTGCTTGTGTCTCTGCCTCTCTCTCTTGTGTCTCTCATGAATAAATAAACATAAAATATTAAAAAATTAAAAATAAAAAAATAAAAGGCTTTGATAAAATATATCTAAGCCTTTTATCAGAAATGTATAAAAAAGTTACCTCTGAGGAGCAGGAGGGTTACAAGGACTGCTAGACTGTTTTTGTTGTTATTTAATACCATTTTGAAGTATTTGTAGTTTTAACTTTATGCTTGTTATGCTTCATAATAATATTGACAATTCTATTTAATAATAGGCCTTATAAAATATTATATTATGATAAATAGTGTATTAAATATAGAATTAAATATTATATTAAATATATTGTATTTATATATTATAAATTATTAGATTGTGTATAAAATATTATAGTTAATTTTTTCACAGTAAAATGTAAATTGGCAGAATTATACATTTTCAATGCTGACTATATGGTCCAGTTATTTTTTTATGGACACTTTGCCTTAAGTAAACAGAGCAAACATTAAAAATAGCATATTCACAAAAATGGGCCATGAAGCTAGTTCAGCTAAAATAAAGGCAAAATTTTCAAATTCTCAGAACCTCTAGGTGCAGGATATTGCTGCATGATGCATGGTTGACATTTAAAGAAAGAATCAATAGATGAAAATTGCAATTCATGTTAAGTATTAAAAACCATGATACGTAAGTCATGACAAAAATTGCCATCCAACATTTTCTTTTCCCAAAAGGTAAATAGTTCATACTTAATGGATTATGCAAAAAAAAAGGAAGAAGAAAACAGTAACATTTTGTTGAATTTTATCAATATATAGAATTACTATTAAATGTTGAAAGATCTCTGAAACTAATGTCAAATGTAAAGAAGTTGTCAGCAGCTACTATACCCTTTATGATCAGTTGTTGCATAATCAGAGGCCATAGAAGAATGGAAGCTTAGGCATGGTCCATGTAAATGCCTGGCATATGCAGCACCTAGAGGTAGGGGGAAATATCATTTGCAATGTCAGAAAAGAGAGTAGGAAGAGAAGGATAGAGGTGACTTGCATCAGCATGAGGTGATATCCATGATAGTCAAGCCATCTACTGAGAGAGAAGTGGCTTGTAGACAGTAATGAAGACCAGAAGAGCCTCCAGAGTCTCCTGCCAAAATTCACTTTTTTTGAAGATACAACTTTGTTTCACTAGTGCATAAATAAATCAATTGAATAAGTATCAAGAATAATCTGAGCAATCAAGAACACTGCTTGAAGTCCACTATGTTAATCAGATGCCATGATTTATAAAGTTCATTAAAGGTATCCAAGGAAAATTAGCGTAAGGAAAAAAATCAAGTAATTCTGCATTTGTAGAAATATTAACAATATCATTCTTACAGATGATTATTATAACCTGTATTACAGCTTTCCAAGAGAGAGGAATATATATAATGAAATAGCTATGTGTGTGATTTATAAATTCTGAAGGAAAGTTTTCAAATTCTACTTTCTAAATAATTGACTTCTTTAAATCATAATACATAAGCTCTGATGGTAACTAAATATCGGAATATAACTTGAATGTGTTATTAATGTAATAAAATATAAGAATTTATAAATTATGAATACAAATATACAGTCCTACATGTTTATTAAAATTTTTAAATTTTCAGGATGACTGGGTGGCTTAGTGGCTGAGCATCTGCCTTCAGTTCAGGTCGTGATCCCGGAATTCCAGGATCAAGTCCCACATCGGGCTCTCTATGGGGAACCTGCTTCTCTTTCTGCCTCTCTCTCTGTGTCTCTCTGAACAAATAAATAAAAATCTTAATTTTTTTTAATTTTCAAGTTCTTGTCCCTGGAAAACATCATAAAGATAGAAAGAGCCTTTATAGAATTTGTCAAGTAAATACTAGAAACAATTTCGGTGCTAAAACTATCTAGCCAGACCCCCTCAATTCCAACGAGACACCTGAGAGTCTCAAGGAATGATTCTTCTAAAAATCATATACTTAGTTATTACTAAGTTTAGGATTATATTGGACAGTGATGACTTGAAGTCAATTTTATATTTTGATTATTCAAGTTTATTTCCAAAATCAAGGCAGTTTTTGTAAGAAGTCACAGAAATCCAAGTCACATTGTCTTAATCCAAAGAGATTGTGTTGACTCTTCTAACTAGAAAACTAGGATTATTTAGCTGCAGGTATGGCTGGATCTAGGAATAAAAACACAAATTGCTCTCAATCTCTTGTCTATGCCTTATTCTAAAATGACTTCACTCCCAGGGTGAACTGTTGTTATGTGGCAGCCCCTTGTATTTTAAAGTTAGTCCCCTACAATTCCAATAAATAGTTGCCTTTATTACCTAATCATTGTAACAAAGTCCTGGAATGAGCTTCCCTGATCTAACATGCTATAGCCTCATCTCTGGAGCTCAACAGGAGGGGAGGGGTGGATTAAAACCCCACCACTACCAAAGAGAAGCTGTATGAAATGAGAGAACAGAAAGATTCCTTTTAAGGAAAGTCAATGTGTTCTTCTAGGACCCAAAGAAAATGGATTGCAGGCAAGCAAAAGCAGATGTCTACTATATGCAGTTGGATTCATTTTTTATTCTTAAGATGACATCACATCTGGCACACTTAATATTGTAGTGTTGTGGAAAGAGCGTTGGAAATGAAGGCAGAAAGATCTAACTGTATGACCTTGAGTAGGTTGCCAAGCCTGAGTTTACTTTCTTCATATGTAAACTGTCAAAAATAAATTCATCATTGGAATTCTATGAATGATTTGATGAAGAAAAAAAACCTGTTAAAAACAGGCTCATGTGCCAAAAATAAATTCAGGCCTGCTATATCACACAGCTTCCAAGGACATTATTCACACCGAATACAACAGAAGAAATGTAGTCTATTAAATGTTGTCTATTAAATGGGGCTAGCAATATTTTTCTTTTTCAATATTTTTCTTCAGAGAGTGCTGTGAAGATTTAATATGATAATGTGTGAAAGTATCCAGCATAATGCTACCCACTGTTGTGGATTGAATTGTGTCCCTCAAACAGACATGTTAGACGTCCTCTTTGCAGGACTACAGAATGAGACCTTACTGGGAAATAGAAGGATGACAATGTAAAATTAGTCAAGATGAGGTCATATTGGAGTAAGGTGGGCCCTTAATCTAATAGGAGTGGTGTCCTTATAAGAGTAGAGGAAGACATACAGGGAGAATGCCATGTGAAGTCACGGAGACACATAGGGAGAAGACAGCCACAGGAAGGCAGAAGTAGAGAGTGGACTGATGTATTTACAGCCGAGGAACACCAAGCATTGACAGCTGCCTCCAGAAGCTAAGATAGAGGCGTAGAAGACTCCTTCCTAAGAGCTCTCAGGAGGTGTCAGTAGTCCCAACAACCTGATTTCAGGCGTCTAGCCTCCAGAACTGTGAGAGAATAAACTCCTGTTGTTTTCAACCACCTAGCTCACGGTACTCCTTATCTCATCTTGTAGGAAACTAAAGCAGCCACATTGGAGTCAGGCATGGTTGGTTAAACTTGAAAGTATTTTATTTTAATATTTTTGAAAAATAATATTGTATATTTTAAGTCTATTGACATTTAAAAAATATTTAGCAACCATTTTATTGGTATTGGTCATCTCATTAAATCTCTATGACACTTGCCACTTTTACGTATTCCTTCCTAGAAAGCCTGTCTTGTCCTACTTGATACCCTTCTCTCCCAGCTCTTCTCCTCCTCATCTGACTATTTCCTGCCTTTATCATGTCCTTCTCTTCCTCTACCCTTCAGTGTTTGTTGAGTCCGATATTTGACCCCTGGCCTTCTTTTGACTGTAGCCATCACTGACCATTCATGCGTTACCAAATCCGGTTATAGCCAGCACCACCCCCTGGACCTTCAAATATGCAATGGCTGGTTGCTCTTCTCCATCTGAATATCAAATACATAACTCTGAGTATGTCCAACACAGAGTCCTGATCTTTCCTTGGATGGGCTTCTCCCTCACCATAAACCCAGGAGGCATCAGAGATTGTCCCTTTCCCTCGCTCTTCACATCTATTACAGATCCACACTCCCTTGCTTCTACCTTCACTCCTGTCTGTCTCCCCTTGTTTATCTCCATTACTGACTTGGTTAAATCTCTCATCATCTCTTCTCTGAATTCAAAGGAGTCACATAACTTGGATCCCTGGCCACCAATTTTTGCCACTCTGAAACTCATTCTACCCAGTGCTGCAGAAGTGATCTTTATAAAATGCAAAACAGATAAAATTAGTCCCCTGCTTAAAATTTTTCAAGTTCCCCCACAGTTTAATGGAGAAAGTTCAAAATTTGTAGCAGAATATTCAGGGCCCCCATTGAGCTGGCACTTGCCTCCTCTCTAGGATCATTTCGCTAATTGCTGTGCCTGCTTCAGTTCTATTCAACCACTTAAAGCTCCCAGAGAACACCATGCTCCCTAGAGCAGCTCCGTCTGCCCAGAATGTTCTTCTCTTCTTAGTACCATTTTCCTTTTCAGGTTCAAACCAAGGCTTCCCTACTTCATATAGAGTCATGACTTCTTTTTTTCCCACTGTACCCTACTCAAGTATCAAGTATAGCATCTAAAATTTTTTTTTATTTATTTATGATAGTCACAGAGAGAGAGAAAGAGAGGCAGAGACATAGGCAGAGGGAGAAGCAGGCTCCATGCACCGGGAGCCCGATGTGGGATTCGATCCCGGGTCTCCAGGATCACGCCCTGGGCCAAAGGCAGGCGCCAAACCGCTGCGCCACCCAGGGATCCCTCAAGTATAGCATCTAAAATGCTGTGTTACCTTTATTATTTTATGTACGTTTGTTTCTCCAAACACCTCATATATCAGGGATTCTCCTTGATACATCTCAACATATGGCATATAATAAGTGCTCAATAAATATTTGCCAAATTAATGAACAAAAAAGGAAAAAAGGATAAAGTAATGAATGAACAAATGTTAAGAGTCGATATTGAAGAGCAGTCCACCTGGTGAAATAATTCAGTTGAGCATAAACAAATGCTTGGTTCTGTATATGTTGAAAATGGTTAAAAGCACAGACCCCATTGTCAAGTTTTTTAGATTCCTGTTCTGTTACTCATTTAGGTGACTTTGAGCAAGTTACATTTTTTTCTCTACAAAAACAAAACAAAAGGATGTAATAGTTCTTTCTTTATTGGATTATTAGGAAAATTAACTGAATATTTGTATTACTAAGTAATAACATAGTAAATGAAGATTAAGTAATAACATAGTAAATGTTACACATATTGTTAAAATACGCTTCATGACAAAAGACTAGAGCAAGACTTGTTTTAGTTGGCAAGAATTCTAATCTTGCTATCAGTATATACTGAAGATAGTGAACATATATTATTATAAATAGTAACTCTCTAGCTACTGGTACTTTCCAATATGCGTGTAAAACTATACCCACTTATTTAAAATAACAAAGTTCTTTCTTTCCTGTTACATGTTGAGCAAATGCTTGCTGTGATCAGCGTTACTCCCTAATGGCTTTTCTCTGCATAGGGATGCAGAACCAGAGGGGAGTTATGTAAGTCACCATGGTTTTGTTGAATTAAGCCCTCTTGAATTCTATATGAAAAAACTTATTTTGGTGTCCAGCATGCATGGGCACCATTACTGGGTTGCACTGCTTTTATTTTATCCGGCTGCCACCAGTAATTTTTCGGTTGAAGTCCACATAAGTAGGATAAAAAATAAATTAAAATAAAATAAACTTGTGATGCAAATACAAATATGAAGGAGTCAGACCCATGAGTGGTCAGGAAAAAGCTATGAAGAAAAAGGGCCATGAATTGGGAAGTAAACGGTGTCCGGCATTCGAACAAGCAAATAGATGGTATGGCAGGAATTCTAGTTGGGGGAGCAGCATAAGCAATGGCACAAACACAAGAGCATTTCTGTATTTTGGAAGTGGGCAACACCTCAGTATGCCTCAAGTATTAGGTGTATGTGATGAGGAATCAAGATATAAACCCAAAAGGTGCATTAAACCATATTTGTAAAGCCTTAAATGCTAAACCATGATATTTTAACCCTACCCAAAGTGCCATGGAAAGTTTTTAACAGTAGGAAGGTTTTTTTGAAGGTTAAGAAGTTTTTAAGAATAGAAAGATGCCAAGTCTTCCTGAAGGGGATGGTGTACAAAATTGCTAGAATAAGCTAGAGGTTAAATTCCAGCCAGACTGCAAAGAAATAATATCCTTCCACAAGCAATTGTAGAGTCTAGAAGCCAGAATGTGGCTGCAAAGAAGTCATCTTGAGATTCTGTTAAGAACTAAAGAAGGGTCAGCAAGAGAAAGGTCAGACTGAAATAGTTCACATATAGAGTCAGGGAAAAACAGTTTGAAACTGAAACCCCAAATACAAGGGTAGAGTATGGGATGAACGGAATTGGCACACGGTAGGCAGAGCCCGGGTCAGATTATGTTATCACATATAAACATATCACATATGTCATGGTAGGGAGTTGTCATCTGGGACAACTGTCTCAGTTGTTACAAAATATTGCTGCCAGGGCAGCCCGGGCCCTTAATAAACCCTAACAGGGAAAGAGTAGAAGCAGAGGGACCAATTAGCAGCCTATTGCAGTCATCAAAATTAAGAGTAGGAAGGACCAGAGGTAAAATGGTAGAAATGGGATTATAGGGGTTGACAAAAAGAAGATTCAAGAGAGAAACAGGAACACTCCTTTTCAAAAAAAGTTCTAAAGTTAAAATATCATCTTTTGAAACAATTCCTTATGTCAGGTAATTTCTCTAAAATATAAGTGCTAATTGATAGATTCTAAAGCTGAGTTGCAAGCTAAATTCTTGCACTTTTGGAAAAGTCACTCTCTCGGTGACCTGGCTACTACATTATCATCTCAAATGCCATTTTTTCTTATTATTTCATTATGATGTAACCTTCAAAGGACAAAAATTACATGTAAGCCATAAATCGTATTTCCCTAAGACCAAAAGAAAGTCTGCCTTGAAACTCAAAAACCTTTTCTCTGTTTCACAACACACAACAGACACCCCTTAGACCCCAATTTTTCTGTTACTCTGACTCACCATGAATTTGCTGTTAAGTAGCTTTTAATTGAGATCTAACATTCAGAACCTAAAAAGAAGTGAATTCTCAGTTCAAAAAAAAAAAAAAACCTAATTGCCAACCCCTGCAGCATTTATAAGCATCAAGGTCAATGTGAAATGTAGAAGGTCAATGAATGAAACTTGCTTGCAAAACCGCTCCGGACTCAAAACTGATATTGCAAGGTATAACACAGCAGCAGCTTTTCAGTATACCTCTCCTGCCACTTTCTGTTCATAAAACCGTGAGGATATTTTAATCCAATTTTACTTTTTTTTCCTTTAGTCAGCATTTTTTCCATATATGCAAGCTATCTTTTTAATCTTGGCAATTTGTTTGAAGTGGAAGCTTTCTTGGACCAAAAATCTATATGGTTCTGATTAATGCCTATGTGACTTCAAACACTAATCCCTTAGTTGCTCCTCTTTCCTGTTTTGTGTTTTATACTGATATTTTAACATGCTTATTGGGTTGTAAGGCACTCGTAATATCAGACCTTAGCCGGGAAACACAATCATAGTAAATGATACTCCACATGGTTGTCAGCTTTCTGGTTCCCACATTTTAAATCTGAGGACAGTATGAATGTGTAGGTTTGGGGGTTTTGGGGGTATTTTTGTTTTGTTTTTTTGTGGGTGGTGGCAGTGGTTGTTTTATTTGTTTTTGTTTTTTGTTTTTTAAATTTCAGATATCCTTCGTGTTGTTGAATAGCTGACTCATGAGAGACCAACTTTCCTAACAGGGTCTCCTTCTTATTTGCCTGTTATTTGCCTTTTATGTGCTGGATACTGTGCTATGCATTTCTAGACACAGTTTTACAAATCCTCACAAACAACGCTAATTATTATTATTTTCCCCATTTCACACATAAAAAGCCTAATTCAAGGATGTTAAATAACTTCTGCAATATCACCCAGCTTGCAGGTGGCAAAGTCAGGCTGTGATCCATGTCTGTCATGACTTCTTTTTTCCCACTGTACCCTACTCAAGTATCTAACATAGCATCTAAAATGCTCCAAAGCTTATGCTTTTCAATTAGGTTAGGTTAAATCTTCTACTTTCATCCCACATTGTCATAACAAAATCCATATGTATTATACTGCACCCCCAAATATAGGACACTGCTGAATCAAGTATAAGGCAAGAAAACAGCTGAGTTTCTTAGTAAAGAATAATTCCAAACTCACAGCTTTTTAGTAATAACGGTGTCTATATTGAATAACTGTGCCTCCCAATGACATGGTTTGGAAATTTTAGAGCCATTTAAAGGGTAGAGAATGTTGATGAGGTTCTTAATCTTCTTACTTGTGTACAATGAGTTCACCATGCCTGACAAGGGCCAAAGCAAGCAAGAACTTAAGGAATAAATATAAAACAGTGTGCTTTCAGATTATATTAAATAGAGTAGAGCTTTAATGCTGATCAACTGAAAAATGCCAGTGGATTTTTGTTGGCCACAAGTTCAGTAATAGATGGCAGTGTGGCATGGCTATTACCAAAAAACTAATTACATGTTAGGTTCCATTGATAAAAGAAAAGGACCATTTTAAGGAATGAAAGACTCCTTTAATAATCTGTATCTGGTATACGGTGATCAGTTCCAGATAACACATTTTAAAGGTATTCTTGACAGAGTATAATTTTTCCAACAATAGGATAACTAAGATTGTGAGGTTTTAAAATAGGTGTCTAATAAATCAAGGTATGTTTATCCTACAATCAAAACTGTAGGGAGAAAATGGAAGGGAAAATAATAGGTCTTCCCAGATACACTATGTGTCATTACATATAACTGTTAAGACCAATAGGTGGAAATTACATGAAGGCATATTTTGTATTGATTTATATTAGTTCAGAAAGACCAACAATGAAACAGACTGACACAGAACATAGTCACAGAGATGCAAATAAAGCAGTAAAAGAATTTTCAGAGTGTACAGGCTCTTTTCAATTCTAAGATACTTTCCCTGAATGACAGCCATGATTATTTTATTTATAAAGCTACCATGTAGTCTGCATCAACTCACTTTCACCCTCTTTTTATTTAAACAACTTAGAAGAAAGTATTTATTTAATCGCTCTGAGAAGAACTGTGGGTTTTTCTCAGAGAAATCCAAGTTGCATTATCAAATAGAAGAATGGTTTTAATAATTTATCCTAAAGGCTGAATTTATAGAGTCATTCAATCAACAAACATATATTGAGCAGTTAATAGGATTCTAATACAAATAAGGCTTAGTCTGTATTCCCAGAGAGTATATAAGTCTAGTAGAAGTGACAGAGATGTGGAGGATTAATACTTGAGTGCAATAATAGGTAATGAATGAGTGAAGAGGTTCAGGCTCAGCACATTATGTCCATCTAAAGAAGAATGAGAATAAAGGAAACTTTCTTAGATGAAGTAACACTTAGGCAGAGTCTCAAAGAATGAGTAAGAATTAAGTTGATTAGAAAGATCAAGAAAATATATATTATTAGAAGAAAAAGCATGTAGGAAGAAGCTATAGAAGTGTGAAACAGGTTAATAGGTTTACAAACCTAACAAGCATTTTCTTATTGTGGGAACAAAGGATTATTAGATTAAAGCAATTTTGGGAGATGTGGCCAGAGATATTGACAAGTTGAAAAGTAACCGATAAGGAGAAAAATTGCAGTATTTATTAAACAAATGATTAATATGGAAACTGATGATGAATTCCTACAAATCATTTTTAAAAGACCCCATTAAATAAAATGGAGCAAAAATATGAATAGGCAATTTTCATAAAAACAAATATGATCAATAAAATTAAGAAAATACATTCAGTCTCACTATTACCCAAAATAGGAAAATTAAAACCTAAATTAAATCTTTTGTACTTAATTAGCAAAAATTAAAAAGATGGATAATACCAGTGCTAGGGAGGGGTGTAGGAAAATGAGAACCTACTTGTCATACAGTATTCATAGGACTGTAAATTGACAGAGACTTCTGGTGGACTATCTGAAAGTATCATATTTTTAAATTAACATATTGTTCAGCTCAGAAACTCCACAATCATGTAACTATTCTAGATATACACACAATAACCTAAATATTCACCTGGAAGAAGATGGTTAGATGAATTACTAGGTTTGCGCTCATGAATATTATGATGCCGTTAAAAAGGAGAAGGTAGATCGGTGTCGTGCACGGTCTCCAAAGCATGTAATCAAGTTTAAATGTAAAAAAGCATATCTGTATATGTATGTATATAAACATGCATAGCATACAAAAACACCTGAGAGGGCACACATCAAAATGATAGCAGTAGAAAGCTGGGATTAGATAAATGATAAAAGGGAATTTTCACTGTTCTGAATTGCTTAAATTTTAATAAGAATATCTTTGTGCATTACAGTGTAATTTAAATTCTAAGCATTATTCTCAAAGCTGTGGGGAGCTTTTAAAAGGTTTATGCCGGGAAATCACATAAACACACTTGCATTTTAGTAATATCTTCCCGCCAGCTGATATAAGAAGGATTGGAGGGAAGCTAACCTGGAGATAGGGAAGTCAATTAAAAAAGTGATGTCAATAATACACAGTAAAAGAAATGGTGGACTTAAATAAGCTGTACAGTTGCAGTGAAGATGCAAAAATGCGATGACTGAGAAAAATATTTTCTACATGAAATCCATTGGGCATGCCCTGAGGGTCAGAAGAGAAATGTGAAAAAGGTCTAAATGACCTGCAAATTTCCAATTTAGCAATTAGCTGAATGGTCAAGTCCATTCACTAAGTGAAGAGACAGAGGAGTGTGTTTGTGTGTGTGTGTGTGTGTGTATGTGTGCGTGTTTGGGGCATTAATTATAATAAATATGATAGTTAGGGACGCCTGGGTGGCTCAGCAGTTGAGCGCCTGCCTTTGGCTCAGGATGTGATCCCAGAATTCAGGGATGGAGTCCCACATAGGGCTCCCCGCAGGGAGCCTGCTTCTCCCTCTGCCTGTGTCTCTGCCTCTTTCTGTGTGTCTCTCATGAATAAACAAACAAATAAATAAGATACTTAGATTCTTGCCATCCTGAGGAATTGGGGGGCAGTTTGCATAGGAAGGCTATCTCAAAAGAGACTTTCTCTGAAACCTTTTTTTTTCCAAGAAAAAGTACCCACCTTCTCTAGAGGGTGTCAATGGCAAATAACTTCTGTCAAAATATACTTGATTGTTTCCAGAGTCCACAAAAGTTGTTGAGGGAATGTTTCCCTTGAGTGATCCAAGGAGCAGCCACATCTACCTGTGATATGTATAGTAACGTTGGGAGGAGAAGTGTAGTGATCTCATCCGCTAGAGCTCTACCCATCCCACGTGGCCTCCATTCTGCTCAGCAGCCAGCCTGACCAGCTGACATTCAGGTGGAAGCACAAACTTTGGGGACTGTCTTCTGTCAGAATGGCCTGAGTATACACTGACATATAAATCTTGACAAGCTTGGTTTCTTGAGGTCAGCAATATTTTTTGCCCTCAGGTTGATCCCAAGGTTAACAGAAGTTAAGTAGAAAAAGAATTCTATTCCACCAGACTACTTGTTTCTCTAAATTCAAACCATACCACCTTTATCTAATCTATACACTTTGTTTCACTGTTGAAAGATAAAAATAGAAACGTATTCATGTCCAAAACTGTGACATTGAAATTAGAAGTGACCCATGGGATGTTTACATTTATTAATCAGAAGTCATTCTTGTAAAAAGTAAAAGGGTTATATCTAAAAATGGTAGAAAATAGAAGAAAGATTCATTCAATCACTTATCAGTTTTTAAGTACTAGAGGTATAATGAAAAGATCACATGACATTGGCCTCATAGAAGTTATCTAATGGTGGAGAGGTACGAGGATAGTCTTGAAAAGCCTAAATGATAAATATGAAGGCTATTTCAAAGTATGAGATAAACTAATCATAGGATATTAATGCAGTAATTCAGGGACCAGGCATGTGAAGAGAGGCAAAATTAAAAATCAGTTTAAGGTTAGATAATGTTGAGGATAACGGAAAATCCCGGAATAGAATAGAAATTATTTCTCTCATACACGAGCAACATCCAGAGGTAAGCAATCTATGGCTAATAGGAGGGCTTCATGGTTATCAAAGACCCGGGGGTTCTGAAAGTAGGAAAATGAAGGAAAGAGATATTTATGGGCCACTGCCCGTCTTTGCCAGCATGAGGTCAGATCATGACTGGAGTTGGAGGATCCTCCTCCATCATCAAGAATGAACCCAGGTAGTTCCTTTTGTGGAATGCCCAGCGTATGATGTAAGGGGCTGATTTAGTTTTGAAAAGTTGGTTCACTTGGGATGTCTTCATGTAATGGAGATTATTCTTATGTTTCATTGTTGTTGTTTTTTTCACGATACACATATGATAAAGAAAAAAAATCTCAGGAAAATGAAGTTTTTTTGGCCTCATTCAAGACTGAATATTTGAAAAAGTCTCACATTTGTTGCCTATATGAGATTGTGATTAAAGTTTGGCAAATCAGTACTTTATAAACACCACATACGGACGCAGGCATACAACTTTATCCTTATGCAGCCATTTTTCTTTGATCTCTATCTGTCATTTACCCAGAAATCTATCTCCTCTGCCTTGTTTATTTCTTGACAAGCCTATTCCACTTTCCATTATTTATCTCTGCCAGCACTTCTTTTCTATAAATAGTTTTGCTGGATTATACCTAAATCTATACTTAAGTACGAACTTTCTGGGACTCTCTCCAAACTAAGAGTTTGTGATTACAGTTAAGGAATGATACTGTCACTTGCTTTTTCCTCTCCTGAAAGGACTCCATCTTCTTAGGTCACTGCAATTCGGTGTTGTGAAAATGTGATGTGAAGAGCAAGTTTAAATGGAGCTTTCTAATGAGGCTGCACTCATTTATATTTTCCCAACCCTGTACCCAGATTACCCTAAAGTGATATGCACCCAATTAAAGAGCATTCAATTTGAGATCTATATGCCTTTGAGTATGAATGGGTAACTCTTGATGATTGAGTTTGATCCAGCTGCTCATTCAGCTGAAGTGAATTAAGTCTTTGAGGGCACCAGGGTGCCATTTAGGAAATTACCTCTGCCAGCGTACTGAATTTCCCTCACATGGGTGAGCAGCATTCTCCAGGGAGTGGTTTCATCCCCCCACTTCTGCACTGGCCCGACCTTATTGACACGAAAGAGGGATTCAGATGACAAGATATTTACCCACAGCTCAGACGATAAGCGCACACAATGTTTGGCTCCATTTAGGAGCACATGTGCCAGTATTTAAAGGGTAAATGAGAGCCGTTTTGTTTGGATTTTTTTTAAATAAATCAGACATAAACAAAAGCGCATCATTGTTCCCTAAACTCTGAAACTGTAAAATCTGGTGATAAATTCACCACCGTATAATTATTTGGCCCCTAAAAGTATCAATAAACAAGCATCTTTTTCTTTAACTATTAACACAACATGTACACAAAATGAGTCTATCTAAATAGCAATAAAATCGAGTGTAATGCTTTGAAAGCAGGAAGTTTTTATTGTTTCATTTACAAATATAAATGTCTTTTTAATTTTAACTCAATCCAGTACTTCTCTTAGATAGTAATGCCAGACATTTATTGGTTCCTCTTTTGAAAACTAATACCCAGAGCATAAAATACTTTTTGTGGTGCAATAATTTGTTAAATAATGCTTTGAAAGTGGCTGGGTGCCCAAAGAGTCCATGCAGAAATAAAATGCACTCAAACTGCTTCCAAATGTTTTCCTCTCCAGATACATCATGTCAGAAACTGCCATTCCTCTCACACTGTCACTATGTCCGAGAAGCTATAATCACGCACCACCACTAGAATATCTTAGCAAACTACCCAAATTTACATCCAAGCCAATATTTAAAATGTAATAAAAAGCATGTATGTTAAGTGAACCAGTAATCTAATAATACAAGGGTCTGAAATTGCTTTGGAATTGGCTCTGAAAAATACATTAATAGGGGTGTTTTCCTTTTTTTTAATAAATTAATTTTTTATTGGTGTTCAATTTACCAACATACAGAATAACACCCAGTGCTCATCCCGTCAAGTGCCCCCCTCAGTGCCCGTCACCCATTCACCCCCACCCCCCGCCCTCCTCCTCTTCCACCACCCCTAGTTCGTTTCCCAGAGTTAGGAGTCTTTATGTTCTATCTCCCTTTCTGATATTTCCCACACATTTCTTCTCCCTTCCCTTATATTCCCTTTCACTATTATTTATATTCCCCAAATGAATGAGAACATACACTGTTTGTCCTCCGATTGACTTACTTCACTCAGCATAATACCCTCCAGTTCCATCCACGTTGAAGCAAATGGTGGGTATTTGTCGTTTCTAATGGCTGAGGAATATTCCATTGTAGATAGGGGTGTTTTCAACAGTGAACAACACCTGCTAGCTCTCTCTTTCTCATTTTTCTCTCTATTCAATCCATGAATCTCCTTCAGCAATCCTTATAGAAAAGGATGTACCTGGACCCTTAGTTTGAACTCAGCTCGATAGCCTGCCAAGAATAGCCTAATGGTAAGCAGTAGTGAAATGGCGGCCCAGCAAGGGGCTGGGGAGGGTTGTCAGTGGAGCTAATGATTTTAAGCAGTAGGAACATGCCAAGTTCATGTGACTTAAGATTGATAAAATCAGGCTTCTTTTAGCTGGCTTCTCTTTTTCTCCCTTATTATCAGCGGTAAGTGTTACCTCAGATCAGATCTGGAAGTTAATATCATTCCCAGAGGCATCCCATTAAAACATAGGAGTAGCCTCAGGGCACCTAGGTGGCTCAGTGGTTGAGCGCCTGCCTTTGGCTCAGGGAGTGATCCCAGGGTCCTGGGATCGAGTCTCACATCGGGCTTCCCGCAGGGAGCCTGCCCTTGACCTATGCCTCTGCCCGTCTCTGTGTCTCTCATGAATAAATAAATAGAATCTTAAAAAAAAAAAAGGAATAGCCTCAATAAAAATTAAGAGATACATGAAACTGAATAAGGCCTGACTCTTTTCAAGCCCATTTCACACTATCATGTTTAGAGATAGATACCCAACACACTGTTATTAGTTTGTTTCAGGCTGTGGTCAAATTTGCTGGCTCATTGCCGGGAGAATTCAGCCCGCAAAGAACAAATGGTGAGTCAGTGTCTCCTTCAGAGAATATCATCTCTAGTTCTATGTCACACTGTTCTCTTGGGCTTGAACAGTCAAGATTGTTCTGCTCTTGAGATTTTCTCTCTTTGTCCCTTAAACACAGAAATGAGAGGGCATAGAGAAACATATAGAAAACCCAAAATAAATGAAGTAGAGGGTTATGTATAGAGGCCGTGTGGCTGGCTGGCTGTGTCATGATCCATCTGTCTGTCTGAGAGTAAAGAACATCTGAGCCAGAGAGAATGGCTTTACAGGTCATGACATTTTTATGACTCATTTTGACTAACTCGTTAAACCACTTGCATGGATTTTGTCCTTCCAGCCTTAGAAGTTTCTGTTAAAACCATCCGTAGCATTGTCATGAGTCAAGGAGACATGCTTATGCTTCATACTTCGTGTGTTTAAAAACTACCTTCACAATCGGCTCCTCTACACAGCAACCAGGCCAAGTTCTGCTGGAAATACAAAAATGAGAAGCTCTTTGAGGAGCTCATTGTAAGCAATGTCACCACAGAAAAAATTGTACTACAAGGAAAAATGCCATAGTATATAACCATGGAGGGAAAAGAGTCAAGAATATTAGGTAGGGAGGCCTTATGGGAGTGAATGCTTGGTGCCAGACATTTTTAAAAGCACCATATTGTAGGGGTGCCCAGGGAGCTTAGCCAGTTAAGCCTCCAACTTTGGGTTTCAGCTCAGATCATGATATCAGGGTCCTGGGATGGAACCCTGCCCTGTGTCAGGCTCTGAACTCAGGGGGAGTCTGCTGAGGATTTTCCCTCCCTCTTTTTTCCCTCTGCCCCTCCCCATGCTCGCTCTCTCTCTCTCTTTCTCTCAAATAAATAAATCTTTTTTAAAAATTAAAATAAAAACACCATCTTGTATAATTGTCCTCATAACAGACTGTTTCCCACACATTACCAAAATAAGAAACGATGCTCAGGGATTTGAAATGAGTTGCATTAGAGGCACATCAAACTCTTGAGACTTAGTCCCACTGACTCGAGTACCTATGTTCTTTCCATGGCAGCTGTATAGCCCTCCTCCTGAGGGAGCACAGATGAGTGCAAGGTTATTCCAGCCATGAGAAAACAGAATGCCTATTAAAAGGGGTGGCACTTAAGCTGGGCCTTTAGAATGCTGAGGCCGAGATGGGGGCATTCTGACTTGGTGCTGGAAGGAGTGAGCAATGCATTTAAATAACAATGAAAATTCTACTGCATTTGTAGTAAAAAGTCAAGAATTTTTGTAACGATTTTTTTAACAAAAAATATTTTAATGTCATCAACATGTGAACAGTAAAAATCAGGCTCCAAATATAAGATAGATATCAAATAATATACTTTCAGTTTAATAGAAAGCATGACAGTTATAATAATCATGCTTATCTCTTTGGTTAAGAGAGAAATGGCCAGGGCTGTCATAGAGTTGTGCATAGATTTAACAGTTCAAAAACCCCTTAGCCCTTTGAAATATAAATGGGAACTATGTGGCAAATATTTCTCTAATGTGGTTTCAGTCCATTAGTGATCATCATGCTTTTAAAATAACTGCAGTTATTCTGAATATGGAAAACTAGATTCAAGTAAGTCCTTGCTCAACAAGTTAGTGATAGTATGAATCTTTTATATTTAAAAATATAGTTTAAATTTGGAAAATTTGGTTGCCTGGATGGCTCAGTGGTTAAGCGTCTGCCTTTGGCTCAGGGCATGATCCCGGGGTCCTGAGATGGAGTCCCACATCAGGGTCTCTCCATGGAGCCTGCTTCTTCTCCCTCTGCCTATGTCTCTGCCTCTCTGTGTGTCTCTCATAAATAAATAAGTAAAATCTTTAAAAAAAAAACTTAAAATTAAAAATAAATATATAAATAAATGAATAAATAAATAAATAAATAAATAGATTTGGAAAACTTAAGGTAAAGCATTTTTGTTTTTACAATTACTTTAAGAAATAATGGACACTATGCTACATAGATAGGTATACTTCCATGCAATCAATTCCAGTTATTATTGTATTTTTATATCTGTTAGTCATCATCAGCACAAATTTTATGCTTTCAAAGAAATAGATCAAACCAATAAAATGGTTACATTTAATTTTCTTTTAAAGACAAAATAACGGGCAGCCTGGGTGGCTCAGTGGTTTAGTGCTACCTTCAGCCCAGGGTGTGATCCTAGAGACCCGGGATCAAGTCCCACATCGGGCTCCCTGCATGGGGCCTGCTTCTCCCTCTGCCTGTGTCTCTGCCTCTCTCTCTCTCCGGGTCTCTCATGAATTAATAAATAAAATATTTTTAAAAATTAAAAAATAAAGACAACATAACCAAACTTAAGGAAGAATTGATATCTCATTTTCAAATTACTGATACAAAATTACCAGAGAATATTTATATATTTTGCCCAACATCAGATAATGTACAAAAAGTTTCCAGGATAGATGATAGATGATTTCCTGTTTGATTTCCAAGACTAAATAAATGCTTTTTAACTGAAAGCATTTACATTCCTGGCTCTCTAAAGTAAACATTAGAAAACAAAATACGAAAAAAAAAAAAGAATGATCTATCATAAGCTTCTGAATAGCCTACTTAGTTACATAAAATATTTTGTCCCAATACTTTCTCAGATTTGAAAGATATTTACTGCCTAAGCATATGACAAACAGTCTTTTCCAATCATTCTGTCTATTTCCAAGGCAACATTGTGGGATCCCTCGGCTGCCATAAGTCGCATTTGTTGACTATAGAATTTCTCAATTTTCCTTGTATCTTGAGCTTGGTCTATTCTATACACCAAACAAATGAAATCATTTGTTATTTAATATACAAACTCCCATTAGAATGTCTATATTTGAGAAGACACATGACTTCATAGGACTGACAAGGTAGAGTTTCTTGGCCAAGAAACTGGTTTCCTCCCGAGTCTGGTACTGCAGCATCATGAGTCCATGATAGAACAGGAAGCGAGTCATGGCCTGGACTAGAGGCAGTGCAACCAGGCCATGTACCTCTGAATCCACATTTATTCCTTGTGTTTGTATTCGGCAGTGGTGAGGTTGTAAACTTTTTAATGAGGAGTAACATGATCTGAACAAGAAGGACTCAGGAAGGTGTTCACCTCAGTGTTTACACTATGCATGTGGGGACAAGGAAGGAAATCCCACCCATTTACCTCGAGCACAAAGTGGCTACCTGGGAAGGTGGACACATCTTTGCCATGACAACTATCATCACAGTGCTATGCCAATCATACATTTATGGTATCAGAATTGATGTAAAGTCATTAGGGTATTGATTACTCTTGTTCTCTATTGGCTACTCTCAATTATTTTCAAGACTTACTGTGTTCCTTGATTATTTTCAAGACCAAATTCTCAAAATGATAATTGCTAAACTAAATTGTCCTGCCATCTAATCCATACCATGTAGATGCCAAATAAGTACCATTCTTTTTTTCTTAAACTTTTTCTCTAGATTCCAGTTAGTTAGCATACAGTGTAATATTAATTTCAAGTGTACAGTGTAGTGATTCACCATGTACTTACATACCCAGTACTCAACCCCAGTGCCCTTCTTAATCCATCACCTATTTTACCTGTCCCCCCATGCACCTCCCTGTGCTAACCATAATTTTGTTTTCTATACTTAAAAAGTCTGTTTCTTGGTTTGCCTTCTTCTGAATCAGTACCATCCTAACCTTAAAAAGCTAAAAAAAAAAAAATCTTTAAAAGGAATTTAAATATCTCAACCTTAAGTAAGATATGTTTGGTATGTTTTAACACATTTGTTTATAGATTAAAGACTACCAATGATGTTGTCATCAATATCTGGATGTGAAACTAAATCCAGAACATTCTCTTTCATACTTGGTGCAAGAGAGACAACAATGTGATATACCCGACAGCAGGGTGTATGCTAGCAACCAACGGCTAGTCCCAACTGAAGGCCACCATGGAAAATCACAAAGGAGGCAAAGGCAGCCTGCCTCATGACCTCTTTACCAAGTATACTAAAGATACAAACTTCCCTTTAATAATGTGACAGATACACCCATAGTTCATAAATATTAAATACATAGCACACTTTGGTTGTGAAGCTAAATAGATCTAGCTCTCATATGCATTGATAACTGCTGCTTAACAGCTTCTTAGCTTACACCTTGGCACTTGAGGTGTAAAAGCATTTTTTTAAAAAAACATATCATTTCAAAGTCTGACCCCAGAAAGAAAAGCCTGAGAAGCAGTCTGCCAACCAAGGCCTTGTGCGGTGACTCAGTCAGGAAGGCATACCTTTCAAGTTCAGGTCACCCCTTCACCATTTCCTAGATAAAAGAACTCTAGAATTAATTTTTTTTAATTTTATATATTCTTTAGAATTCTTCAGATGTTGTCCCTTGTTCCTAACTATTGGCTCTTCATAAGTATTAAAAGTGGAAAGTCATAAATCTCATTGAACTTTAATAATTATACACAGTTTGGGGGATATTTATACTATTAGAGTGTACATGGTTTTAAAATCTCTGACATCAAGAAAATTCAGTCTATTATATGTCCAGATAATGTCAAACTGCCTTTGAGCTATTCATATAAATATGATCTTAATTCAACTCAATAAATATTACATTGAGCTCCTACTATGTACAAGCTCTGGGATTGGACATATAGAGGAGAATAAGACATGCATGACTTGTCCCTGTTCTTAAGAGATCAAATCCTAATAAAGGAGACAAGCACATAAACCAGAAGTCACTTGATGGCAACCCACAGGCTGAAGTCAGCTAAGAGCTGTATTTTATTTGATTTCCACAAGTGTTCCTTTTTTTTTTTTAAGATTTTTTTTTTATAAATTAATTTTTATTGGTGTTAAATTTACCAACATACAGAATAACACCCAGTGCTCATCCCGTCAAGTGTACCCCTCAGTGCCCGTCACCCATTCACCCCCACCCCCACATTCCTCCCCCTCCACCACCCCTAGTTCATTTCCCAGAGTTAGAAGTCTTTATGTTCTGTCTCCCTTTCTGATATTTCTCACACATTTCTTCTCCCTTCCCTTATATTCCCTTTCGCTATTATTCATATTCCCCAAATGAATGAGAACATACACTGTTTGTCCTTCTCCGGTTACTGTGGCCAAGTTAAAAAAGGGTGTTGCCTGAGTTCTTCTCTGGGATTTTGATGGAATCTTGTCTCACATTTAGATTTTCTTTATTTATCCATGAGAAACCCAGAGACAGAGACAGAGACACAGGCAGAGGGAGAAGCAGGCTCCATGTGGGGAGTCCCATGCAGGACTTGATCCCAGGACCCCGGGATCATGACCTGAGCCAAAGGCAGATTGAGCCACCCAGGTGCCCCTACAAGTGTTCTTTAAAACACCTGAATTTGTTGCCCTTAGCCAGAGTTTTCATCCTTTGACTCAATGTCTTTCTCATCAATTTGATATAATAATTAATTGATAGTGCCTGATGGGCCCTAAGGGCATTTGCATTTGGTATTGCAAAATTGTAAACAAATAAATACTGTACCTACGAAGGTGTTGTACCTTTATTCTAGTAGCTAAGATTATATAGAAGCACAGAGGAAAGACCAGTGAGTTCTCCGTGGGTATGTCAGGCATGTTTTGACACAGACCAGGGGGGCAGAAGGGCCTTCCAAGAGACGGGAGATATCATGGAGGATGGAGACATGTAATGGTAGGTCAAGTTTAGGGAATTAAGGAAGATAATATTTATCCCCTATTTATTGAACATTTACTGTTAGCCACTAATAGGCACTTCCCGTATGGTCTTCAGTAAACCAATAAAAGCAATATGTTTATTATCAGCTACATTTTCCAAATGAAGAAATCGAATAGCAGAGAAACTAGAAAACCTACCCATGATGGACCAGCTAATGAATGGTAGGATCAAAATTCTGGTCTCAATCTTAGGCATTTTCACTATTAAAACTGATGGATGTATTGGCGTATTGCAGATTTAGTCAGAACACTTTTTTGGTAATTAAGACTCCAAGTCCCACCACATACATAGGTAAGACCACTGAACATAATCCATATGTGGTAGAAAGACAGGCTTAATTCAATATAACAAATGGAATACAAATTATATAAATAGACTTTTAGAACTTAAAGGAAATTTAGAGAAGTTCTAGTGCAAGATTATCATTTTACAAATGATGAAATTCAGATGTTTAAAATATTTGTTTTTAAAAAGTCAAAGAATGTCTATTTTAAGTACAAATTAAAATGTATTTTTAATAAATGTCTTATTTTGATCGGCTTCAAAATATCTTAATTCTCTTAGTTAATGCAGTAGTTTTTAAAAAATTGCAGCAACCATAATTTTATCATACATATCCTATAAGTTTAAAAATAACTCAGGAAAGCTGAAATTTTCTTTTTAAAAGCACTGCAGAAATAACTCATAAAAATCTAGCCATGAAGCTGCCCTTTTTGCTTCAATACTTTTATAGTGACCTATTGAACAACAACAAGATGAGAAATCTATAAAATTCATATTGCAGTGACCTGAAGGATTAAAAAAAAGTAAAAAAACAAAACAGTAATGGTTGCATGATCTTTAATTGTATTTGGTGCTGAAATATCTTCATGGAGATTAGCTGTGTAGTTAGCTAACCAGGAAAATACTAATATAATTGTAGGCATATTTCCATTTATAATAATTTAGGAAATGGAAAAAATTTTGTAATTATAAGTTTGGCTTAGCTTAGTTAGAATCACTTCCTGTGGGGAAAAAAAAGAATCATTTCCTGAAAGTAATAGTGTCCCATCAAAAATTGATTTCCTCTTTTTGTACTAGAAATGTGTGTTATAGTGCCAAGTTAAAAAAAAATAGGTGCTTCAATAAATGTTTACCAAACAAATGAATAAGTCTATGAATGGGTTATTTATTAATGTAAATGGTTCTCCTTCACATGTTAAGCCTAATTGAAAATTAGCTCTCATCTGGTCATTAGAAGGTTACTATTGGCCTAGGAAGCAACTGAGCAGCCTGAATACTTCCTTAGATCCTAGCAAGATATTTGCCTAAGGAGCAATCTGTCGCTTTTCATTTGATCAGTTTTTCAATCCATATTGCCTTTATTGAAACCCTACTCTGTGCTGCGTCTGATCAAGTTAGAGCAGGGTAGGTTGGGGTCCCAGCCAGCCCACCTCATTCATCAAAATAAGGCAGGAATCTTTTCTCTGCTAAATTAGGCATAACAGCTTAGTTTTTTTCCTAGACTGCATGTTATTAAATAAAGAGATCTAAATAGAGGTTTCTGTGGAATAAAAATACATTCGTTTAATGCCTTGCATGAAAAGGACTCTTTTTACTGCTACTGGTCTTCCTTCAGTGGTGATGTAACTCAGAGTCTGAGAAAATTAGGAAGCATGTGTTCAAACAAACAAGAGGCCTATGGTTTTCTTTTACTTCTCTCAGTGGAGGAGAGAAATGTGTAATCTATAAATCATGGTAACAGAAATAGAAGAGAGGCACACAGGAGAGAAAACGTGAGATGCACAAGGGGTGAAAGGAAACACACTGACAAAGGATAAGTGAAATGATAGATAGATAGATAGATAGATGATAGATAGATAGATGGATAGATAGATAGATAGATAGAGAAAGAGTAGAGAATCTTTGAAGGTTCTGAAGTGCGCATTCCTCAGGAAAAACAGCCCTTGACGTAGCATTTGCTTTAACAGACTATGTTATCACCAACTCTGAAGTTATTCACACTATAGCTCAGAGGTACCATCATTAATCTAAGCCACGCAGTCATGGAGTAGCTGCTGTGTGCCAGTTCCAGAACTGGATACTGGATTCTTAAGGCTGAAGAAAGGATCTCTACTGCTCTGAATGCATTCATACTCAACTCTTAGCTCCCTGAAATCGTCACGCCCCTCTCAGTAAACATGTTTGAATCCCAACTCCATTCTATGAATATTAATTAATTTATGTTATATATATCTTCTGCTTTACTCTGATATGTTTTTTATATTTTTTAAAAGCCCAAATATAAAAAGATTAAGATTAGAATTTTTTGAAAAAATATTCACTTTTATACTAATAGTATAAAGTATATCAATTTAGGATCTGATTACAAGTTTAGATTACTTTGGTACTTGATTTCAAATAATAATCATACCACACATGCACAATATACATAAAGCACTATACATTTAGGACTTTTTGTGCTCTTTTTATATCAGATTAGATCACCGTTGCATTTCACATTGTACTTGAGGGAGAACTCATTTTAGGAGTAGAAAACACGGATTTCCCATTTTCTGTGTGTTCTGTGTGTTTGCCTGGACCTTTGATACCTATTCCCTAATGGGTATCCCAGGTTGAGAACCACTGTATAAGGTGCAGCTTGGATTCCTCACTGCCTTGGGCCAGGTGAAATCAAGGCCCTGCCCTAAATGTTCAAGCTCAGGGAGGTAATTGTTTTACTTCATGAATGCTTTAGCATTTTTCTCACTGTTTTATTGTTTAAACAAGCATTCTACAAAATTCTCTGATCCCACACCTCAATGAAAATGTTTGAGCATCTTCCACAGGGAGTATTATGAGTATATTTTATTCATAATGTATTTGATACACATGTGTGCATGTATTTAAGTTTACAATCCTAAACTGTCTTTAACTGAATTTAGATATTCTTTATCTACACATAGATCAGATTGGATATCTGCAAAAATAAAACCAGATGGAAATAATTTGAAAGAGCCACATCTCAAAAAATTCATATTATAGGGATGTTGCCTTTATGAAAATTTTCAGGCAAAATTAAATTATTGATATGTCATTTTCAAAGAAGGAATTTCTTCTGTTAGGTTTTTGTCTGTGTATGTGGGCAGAGGCAGGTAGTTCTTCATTAGAAAAACTTCATCAGTTTACCTCAATTTCTCACCCAGAGGTTTTTCTTTTTAAAACAATAGGACTGTTAGGGCATGTCGAGGGCTCAGTCGGTTAAGTGTCTGGCTCTTGATTTCAGCTCAGGTCATGATCTCAAGAGTTGTGAGATTGCTCTGTACTGGGTGTGGAGCCTACTTAGGATTCCTTCTCTTCCCTGCCCCTCCCCTGCTCACTCTCTCTTAAAAGATAATTAGGACGATTTAATAATATCGTCTTGGGGATGCCTGGGTGGCTCAGCGATTGAGCGTCTACCTTCGGCTCAGGTTGTGAATTCCAGGGCCCTGAGATAGAGTCCTGCATCAAGCTCCCTGCATGGAGCCTGCTTCTCCCTCTGCCTGTGTCTCTGCCTTTCTCTGTGTCTCTAGTGCATGAATAATATGCTGAGTGAAGTAAGTCAATCGGAGAAGGACAAACAGTGTATGTTCTCACTCATTTGGGGAATATGAATAATAGTGAAGGGGAATATAAGGGAAGGGAGAAGAAATGTGTGGGAGATATCAGAAAGGGAGACAGAACATAAAGACTTCTAACTCTGGGAAATGAACTAGGGGTGGTGGAAGGGGAGGAGGGCGGGGGGTGGGGGTGAATGGGTGACGGGCACGGAGGGGGACACTTGACGGGATGAGCACTGGGTGTTATTCTGTATGTTGGTAAATTGAACACCAATAAAAATTAATTTATTTTAAAAAAATAAATAAATAAATAAAATAAAATATTTAAAATAATAATAATAACAATAATAGTAATATTGTCTTATGATTATTTACTTTTATTTAATCCTTACATACAGCCCCATTAGGTAGGGTCAGTTGTTATTTTCATTTTGTGTATGAAGAAAATAAGGCATGAAGAGTTCAAAGTCATAGTCCTCTTTTTACACAAATTCTTAATGATACCTAATTTCCAAAGGTAAAGTTATTTCAAAGAGGCTACTGCAAATCAAATTGAAAATGAGATTTTTGTCTCTGAGTTTAAGTGTTAAATGTATTTTATTATAATGCTTTAAAAACTGGTTACTCTATAGGCCCGATTACTTTCAAAAATATAGGTAATCAGAATCCTCCACTAATTGATCAAACCAGATGTCAAAATTCAGGTCATGTCAACTTTTGCTTTTTTTTTTTTTTTAACTTTTGCTTTTTTTACATTGTGGTCAGTAGCAAACATGATTTTTTAGGATGTCCTCTCATACAGTGTTTCCCAGTGGTACTGCTAGCATTTGAGAGAAATTCTCCTTTGTGCAGGAAATATACCAGTTATTGCAATGCCTTTCACATACATCCTGACCCTCACTCACTAAAATAATGTCTTCCCCAGTCATCATTTGCAGAACTCCCTATGGGACATCGACAACCAACAAACTACTCAAGGATAGAAAAATCACCAACTCCTGTAGCCAGTGACTTAAGCTAATTCACCATTTGCAGGTAGTTAAGAGTGCCTTTTGTTAGTCTGGTAATCAAAAGTGTAAGAATAAGGATCCCTTGGGTGGCTCAGTGGCACCTGCCTTTGGCCCAGGGTGTGATCCTGGAGTTCCAGGATCAAGTCCCACATCCGGCTCCCTGCATGGAGCCTGCTTCTCCCTCTGCCTGTGTCTCTGCCTCTCTCTTCTCTCTCTCTCTTTCTGTCTCTCATGAATAAATAAATAAAATCTTTAAAAAAAAGTGTGCGAAATTATATTTGAGTTAGGGTTGTGAGATTTCGCAAATAAAAACACAGGATGCCTGACTATCTGACAGTTCTGTTTTAGAGACAATATGATGCTAATATCCAATATGGTGTCTTTAACCCACTGACTGATAATCACTAACAAACTGGAAAGTCACTGATTTGAGGTTTACAAAAGCATGCATGAAGTGACACATCTTATATTTCAAACTTGTAATGAAAGGGAAGGATACTCTCATCAACAAAAAACCTAATTTATACTGACAAATACTTAGTCTGCTGAACGCAACTAAAAACAAAATACTGATGGACATTTACATTTTTTCCGCTACAGATATTAGCTGTTGTTTGTTCTTTGGCTACAAAGTAATTAATTAATAAGTTCTATACTTGCTTATTTATTTTGTAATTTTCTTACTTGTTTTCATTCCAGTACAGTGTAATGTTAGTCACTATAGTGATTCAGCACTTCCATACATCACCTGGGTGCTCATCACAAGTGCCTCCTTAATCCTCATCCCCTATCTCACCCATCCCCCCACCCACCTGCCCTCTGGTAACCCATCAGTTTGTTCACTTTAGTTAAGAGTCTGTTTCTTGGTTTGTGTGTGTCTCTCTTTTATTTTGTTACAATTACTGATTAAAAAAAGAAGAAGAAACATCAAGAGCCAGCAAGTTAAACAATACAGCAACCAGACTAAAATTATTTGATATCAAATCCCAAAAGGTTCCTGAACTTAATTCCTTGTAGATTATGAGATAAGAGAATTATAACAAAGAATAAATTCACCTTCATTATTGAGTTGTGAAAACAGAGCTGTAGTGTTTCGTGCAATCTCTACTGACATGACTGACCCAAAAGAGAAACATGATAAGACATTATTAGCATATAATATGATATTTCAACTGAATATGTATTCATGTACACCAGATTTTCTGTTTGTTTGTTTCATATATATATATATATATATATATATATATATATATATATATAAATGACAGTTCCTTAAGGAAGAGATGCCACAATAAATGAAAGACCTTTTAACCCACAGTAAAGAAACATAACAAAGCCATTATGAATGATGCAGCAAGTTTAGGAAAATGAAAGCTGTTATTAAATGTGACAGGCTGTCATAACCAGAAAAATAGTAATCAGTGTAATCATAGCAATAAAATAATATTTGTATTTTGTTTCTTTCAAGGAGTTGAAATAATGGGCATCTTTTCTAAGTTAACAGTTTCAAGTAATATGGCAAAAGTAGCAAAAACAAAAATAAAAACCTCTAAATGTGAAGCATATTAACATTAAAGTCCCTTCTAAATGCTTTTGTTTTTCTTCAAATTTCCTTTAAGATAATTATATTCATATTCCTTTTTTCTTTCCTGTGCATGATTATGTTATTCTTTTTCTTTACAATCTAGTAGTCTTGAACCAAGCTTCCTGTCACTTGGCTCCAATAAATTCATAATCAGCTACAATTGGAATATTTCTGTTTTTCACAGCCTGTAATAAAACTCTAAATTTCTTATAATTTATTACTTTCTCTGAAGTAAAATCACCATTTCTTTTGTAACTTTAAGAATGCAGTATAAATATATAATTATCTCTACCTGGTATTCAGTGATGCTCCTCAGACAACGTTGAAACACTGCAGCATGGGACATGTGTACCTGGGGGCGTATTTGTGCTCAATGTTAGATACCCCCCCGTAATAGAAATTAAATTCACTGTTCAGCAGAAGTTACCTCAGAACACTTTCTGGCCCACTACTTGGCCCTTTAGCCATATCTCCTAATGTTTAAGGGACTCAAACCCTGCTGGACCTTTTTACTAAAGCCTCATAGAATCAACAGCAAAACGAGTTTATTTACAGTATATGACTCTTTCTATCCTTTCTTTAATCCAATGTCCAAGGAATAGGCCTCACCCGTTAAAACATCTCTGAAAATCTAAGAAATGCTGTTTTTTCTTTAGTAACAACTCTCTCCATAGAAGCAAGTTGTATGCAGTATGGTATACCAGGTCCCTTTAATCCTGATCAGAGTCCAAAGAGGCTTTAAATTTTAATGTATTTTAGGTAGAAAATTTGTGTCAAGGAACAGAATGAAGTCTATTCACAAATTCATGACTTGCTAAAACGGAGTGTGGGAGGATTGATCCCAAATCTCTTTATCTGGAAACTGCTGGGCCTGGTCGGGGTTTCAGAGGCCCCGAATGCTCTGCATTCGTTACCACCATCAGTGGTACTTTGCTTGTAGTGTATGATTGTGATTAAACGTAGATACACCGTATCAATTACCAGTGCTTACCAGTACTGAGAGTACACGGATATGAAATTTTCTTCTGAATGACTTCAGTGTCTTGCAGGTCATCGAGGCACCACACTGCAATGCCATTATTCCAAACTGCAGGGTTTCTAATGCATATTCAGAGAATAGCAATCTCCCACACGGGAAGTAGCTCATTATTTATTTTTAATCTGTAGTGGAAAGATTTTGTCCCTGGAGTCTGCCAGCTAAGCGACATCACTTCCCCTTTGCACGCCTCCGTTTGCAAGTCTGTGAAATGAGGATCTTTTCACGGGATGATCGCCGATGTCCTTTCCAGCTCTGCTGTTCCTTTTATTCTACAATCTATGTAGAATCTTATGGATAAACTTCCAAGTAGTTTACTTTTGGTGGTTTTGCTTCCTAATAGGCTTCTCTAAAGTGAAAAAGCATGTGGTTCTACCTTTGCAAACTCTCACGTCTTCTCCCGAAGAGAAAAGGATAACAAATTAAGAGTCATACATATTGATGTCCTTGCCACTATTTCAGAAACATGTGTAATTGCTGTACGGTATAAAAGTTATCCTCGTTTTAAGCACCACTCCTGACATACCTAAAGCAAAGCACCGTTCCTTCCGGTGCAGCTTAGATGTCAGGTCCCGCTGTGGCTGTCTTCTGCACGTCTGTAACTCATGCGGATGTGGACTCTGCAAATAGACAACCTCAATGACTTATTTATATCCACTTTGTCAAATGGAGGTTTAGAAATTTTATCTTAGCATTCTAATGCTTTTAAAATCGTTTTTGATTGTGACTAGTAAGAGTAGCTTTCTTTTCAAAAGCTAGATTGATTTTTTTAAGATTTATGAATAAAATGCATTTAATTCCCTTTAATTTTATAGCTTCTTTTAAGGTTTGATGTGTGTATTAATTATTAGGTTTTTTTTCCCAGTTAAATGATCAACAACTTTTCCACAAAGAAGATTTTGATTATTGTCCATTTTTATCTCTTAAAAGGATCCTTCCCGGCCATTGGGGTGGAGGCGTTTTGTCCCAGCTTCCTGAGGGCAGGGTTTTTAAATAGCATCCAGGCCCCGCATCCAGTGCCAGGGGGAGGATCTCTGCCCCCCAGGATTCCTGCTGGTAGGTATTTCAGGTGAAGTTTTCCACCACCTTATACAGCAATAGGAATGTGTTTGCAATGGAGAGATGCACAAGACAAAAATAAATATTTCTGAAATATATTGTTGAAAGGAAATGCAAGTGACTTTTCTCTAATGCAGGACCACATTTATGATATCTAATGCTGCGGAAGTAGTAAAAGGAAGTAGAAGAAGGATCTGTAACCTGAGCACCCAATTAGCATAATGCTGCTGCTTCTTCTAGAATAATTTTTACATAAATAAGAACAAGAGCTTTAAATCCCAAATTTCATAACTCAAGAATAAAAATAAAGGTAAATTTGAGCTACTTTGCCACTTGGAGTTGGCTACCAGAGAGAATAAAAAACAGCGTTATTAACAGAGTAATTCCATATTTGGACAAGTTTATAGAGATTTAATTAAAATTTCATTTCACTAAAGAGAATTGATTGAAAGAAATGCCAAAAAATAGCAAATTTGGAAGAACCTTTTGAAAAAGAAAAGTAATACATTCATTGTTTCCCCTAAAAATATCAATCTGACCAAAGCTGTATTTTATTAATGAGAGAAACAAAAGTTAGGAGCTTGAGCATTTTAAAGTGCACTTTCAAAGTTTAGTAAATCAGTTTCTGAATTATCCATGTTATGGTATTATTTCAGTCACAAATTGCTTTTTCCCTCTTATTCTCTAAGATATCCAGCTGCCTTCTTCCATTGTATGAAGGATACAAACCCACTTTATATTTTATCTGTCTTTTAACAAGATAGAGTTAGGATATTGATTCTTGGAGTTTTGTTTATCATGATTCTTGTGTTTTTTTATCATAAGTAATAATTATGCCACAAATTATAGTAATGACAGCAATGTATTCAAGAGGGTCTGGCCCAGCCAACCAATACTGGGAACATTTGAAGACACTAGGAAAGCCAATAAAAACAAAATTCCAATGTGCACGTTTCTTACTTTTCTTGACAGAATTATACCAACAAAGCCTAAGATTATTATGCTTATATTTTTCTGTTGCTTTTCAATTACCCTTGCCTATTTAATTAAAGCATTCAAAATAACAAACCATAAATAGGCTTTGCTGTCATTTGGTTTTATCATTGGGTAAGTCCTGATTGATAACAGTTGGAGGCTTTGTGGCCAACAATGCCACTGATTGAGTAGGAACCAAAATCTTGTGAATTAAAAATTAGCAATTTTAATTCTAATGAGTGCCACTTTTTTTCCTCTTTAGAAACAAAACTGGTATCAATTGCACAGAACTGTTGTCATTGTTGGTGGTGATTGTGGTGTTGTTGCAAAAGACTAGAAATAAAAATCTATATAAGCTAAGCTCTCAGTTACCTGCAAATATAAAAAGACAGTTTTCACATATGTTATTAACATCTCAGTGATTGGAATTGAGGAATGGGTGATTTGTAGTTTAATGGCTTAATCCTTAACTCTGGATGACAGATCTTGGTGGATTTAGGTATGTTTGGCAGAAATGACATTGCAGAGTTCAGGAGTGACTTGAATTATTCAGCATCACCAGTAAAAAATAAATAAGTAGCCCTTGTCACTTAGCCACTGAGAATGATAGAAGAAAGGTGATGTTTCTATAACACATACACAGAAACGACTTTCTAGAGAGAGATCTAAAAGAACACTCTAGCACTCCATTCTTCTCGGCTTTAAGCCAAATTTGCCTCCAGCTTTCATAGGAGAGAAAACTCAGTTCAGTTTTCATGACTTACATACAAATCAGGTGTAACAAAATTGCTTCATAAAAAATTTATAGATCTAAACTCGTTCCTGTTCCCTCAAACTGAAATTAACTCAACTCACTTTTCCTGGCTTATATCACTTTGATAAGTGATCCCTGTACACTTCCTCTGGCACTTTTCAGTAATGACTGCTACAATTTCAAAGGTAATTTTTATCCTCTTCCATTCATCGACAGTTTATTTCCCAAGAATTTCCTTTATAATTTTGTGTAAAGAGAAATGAAGCAGTAATCATGATAAGTGTTTATTCTTTCCTATTTTTAAAAAGCATCTCTTTGCCATCTAATAGATGAACTCATAACCCTTCAGGTCGAGGACATCATCGAGAAAGCAGTTCCTCCCTTGACCTGTACCATGGTATTTTAAACGGTTAGCCAAAGGCTGATGGCCACCGGGCAGCAATTAATTTGCTTTCTCCCAATTGATTATATTTCACCATACTTCGAGGGTCTCAAAAGATATTAGCTATGTCATTCAAAGAATCACAAAACTTTTTCTGATGATGGTGCTAATTTAGTTCCCGGTTACTTATCTTAATCAAATTTAAATGAGATATGTGATGCTGTCTTGTGTAAAATAGCTTCTTCGCATTCATGTCACACTGCTCTCAAGGAGCAATGTTTTTATAGTCGTTATTTTTACACTGACTGCAATAATGAATCATTGACTCATGAGACCCAGGAAGAAGATAAGCCTGAAGTAGGTATTTATGTAACTGTTGTCAATTGTTTAGACTATTTATATGACCTTTCTCATTTCTAGAAAGCTCATAAGAAAGAGTTATTATTCTTAGTTTCAAATAGAGAAGAACACCAGAAAGTAATTGGCTGAAAACTGAATAGCAAGTACAGTCATATATTTAATGCAATGCCTTTCATATAGTAGCTACCCAATCAAGTAAGAAAAGTCACAGGAAAGAGGAGAGGAAAGAAGATAGGAGAAGAAGGAAGCTGAAAGAGGTGAAGCTGGAATGACATAACTGCTATTATATTTTTAAATCAAAGTCTTCCCTGCTGTATTCTTTCCTATTAAAATCAAATTCTACCTCCCTGAAAAGAATTGATGTCCTTCTTCTAAATGTGTAATCAGACATATATTCTAAAATGATAATACGTTGCCCTCTTTGCTCCATCTAGTTATTTCTTTCATTTAATTCTGTAGCCAAACAGTAACTGAACGTGGGAAAGAACATTTTTATATGCCACAGAGTACTGATTACGCATAGGGCCTTAGACTCACAGCTTACCTTATGACAGACTCTGCCTCTACCCAAACCCTTTATGTCTTTGGCCATTTCATTTCACATACCATGTACAAATAAAATCAGCATAATAAAGTCACTGAGAGATAAAATTATGCAGTTATAGTGATGAGGTACTATATGGAAGATTCCTGATTTCAGTCTTTTCTCTCACTGAACAGCAATAACTATCTGACATAATGTAGTATCTTAAATTTATACTAAGATCCAAACATCACAATGTGTCTTAAAAACTAGACTTATTAGTAAAATATAAAGGCATGTTCATTACCTAATGATCACTCAGAAAATAGTGTCCTTAGATGGTAATGATTAGATCAACAAATTCTAGGCTGCCTTTTTCTAGCAGTTTTCTGTCCATTGTAGATGTATTTTTCACTAAGGAAGTAAATATAAGTCATATGTGATGATTATTTTATATGTGTATATATATATATGCAAACTCAAACATATACTTCAAACTAACACAATTTGTCAATTACCATCCAAGTCTGTGAAACAGAAAACATAGGAACAGGCAGCAGTGGGATTTAGAAACAGATAAATTCTGAAAGTAATCAATGTCCAAGATTTTCCTGATACTTCCTTTGTGGTTAATCATGGAAGCTCTTTTGCTGTTGAGGGACTATTCTTCTGAAACACCATCACAGTTTGTCTGCCTGTGCTTTAGATACAAAGCTATATATAAAATACCTCTTTTGACATTTTTACCTGAGCTTCTCTCTATTGCATTCCATGTATTAGGGTCAAAGGAAATGGCAAAATGGAGTGAATTAATCCCATGAGACTCCCTGTCTGCTTACACTGAATCAGATAACGAGAGAAATGTGAACACATGGGGACTCAAAGACCAGAGCAATCATTAAATATATAATTAATAATAATATTTACTTTTATTTATTTTTTTACCACTTGAAAAAAATTTGGATGAGCTTTATACTCAAATAGCCAGACTTCTTCATATCTACATATAAGCATCCCCTGACTAGCCAAGTCAGGGAGTGAATTCACAATCCAGTTTTCTATAGGCTGATAACAGATCCAACTAGACCATCTCTATAGCAAAGGACTTACTGAGCTGAGCCAATATTAAAATGTCTTCAAAGTCCATTATCCATGATTATCAGTATTTTCCTTTCTATATTTCATGTGAAATCCTATCTGATATGGAGTCAGGACAAATATTACGTGCATTATTATTCAGGCAAAACTTTTTCTTATTCATAAGGCATATAGTTTAGATGGGAGAAATAAGTAAGGAATGATAAGGTAAGGTTGAAGCTGCAGAGAATCTCAGACCTAAGAATATAATCTTATCAGATTTTGATGCATACAGAGGACTGCAGAAAAGCAGTAGCCCAAATATATTAGACTAAGTGGCAGACTTTGAAGGAATATATGATAAGTTAAGGAAAATTGGCATTAACTCAGTATGCCAAGGGAACTCAACAGTGGAAAAGTATATAACTTTTAAATACAATCAAACTGCGGTTCAGAAAAATCAAAGTAAACCATTTCATTTTTTATGTGTTTAGGCATTCTAAAAAAGGTCAGTAACTTTGTTTGAGATCTATAATTTGACATTTCAAAATTAATCATTTCAACAAAATAATTTCTGTAGTTTGGCTTTAGTTCTGAGGATGGTTATCCTTTTGTATGTAGTATATACGACAGTTGGCCTTATTTTATCTTTAACAATATACCTTTGCAATCAACACATATAAAGTTTAAGAGATGGTGGTTTACTTTTTAAGTAAGAGATCCTCAAGGGGAAAAACGCTCTTTAATTGAAGGATTTCTATTTTATACATTTCTGCGGTTGAGAATGTTGCCAATTACCCCAAACAAGTTGTGTGTTAATGAGCGTTTGTGAGTGTAGTTACTTAAACCAAAAGCTAATTTTAAAAGATATAGGGAAAACTGGATTAAATGTGCAAAATAAAATCCTGAATAAATATTCACAATGTGAACTATGGCAAAAGAAAAAGAAAAAAAAAGAAAAACCTTCATTTGGACTCCTCATTCCTGGTTTTTGTATTCCTTACCATCTGTGTGATCCCAAATAGGACCCAATAGGCCCTAATCAATACTCATTTGTACAGTTCTCCCTAGAGAACTCTCCTCCTTGAAAGTCTGTGCATCTGCAGGCTTCAGAAAGAAACTCTGCAGAACTGCAACTATTACAAAAGACTAGAATGGAGAATCTGGGGCAGGAGTGGGCAGATGACCAATATTATTCTATTTCAGGACTGAGGAGTGGGATAGAGAAGAGAGGGTGGCTGATAAAACACCAAAGAGACCACACCCAACCAACAGAAGCACAAGGAAGGTGACATAAGTGATTGTATTTGTAGTCATACACCAATAAATAACCCCTTTAAAACATTTCATTATTGCTACATTAGAGGGTTAATTAAAAACACTTATTTGGGATATACTGATGGTTTCCAAAACCTGTGCAAGAGGAGCTGGCCAGATACTGTCAAGGTTGTGTTCAGTCTGCTTCCTCAATTGCTTGAAGTCATTGGTTCCAAAGAGCAGGGTTCTTTGGCTTACCTGAGGAGAAATAACACAAAAGATTAGAAAATCATTGCAAACTTAAGGAAGACAACTTGAAGATATCACTTGGGATAAGAAAAGTCAGGATGGGAGCAAACACAAACTTGAAGGCATAATTCCAACTTTCAAATAACATTCATTTTGTAAAAACTTTAATCTATTGACGTCTCTTAGTTTAAGGACTCTTATAGAGTCCTGAAGTTGTAGCACAGGTCATAGATTCAGTTTCCTTATGGATAATACTTTGTTTCTTGGCCGAAAATAAGAGATGCTTCACCAAGAAAATTGGCATATGATGACATATGTAAAGATTTGCATACAATTTCAGGAGGTCTCCAAATGAAGAATCTCAGGTTCTTAGAAACTCCATATCTTTTACATAAAGTTATGTGTAGTTGACAAACATGAGCACCATTATCTTTATGTAAGTTTGACAGTGCATTTAAAAGAAAAATTGTAAAAACAGAGCTGTAGGATGCATTCACTATCAAACTCTTGAATGTTTGCAAAGAGAATTTCTATTTTTTTTTCTTCCAGAACATGAAAAATATTAAAAGAATCTTTAAGTGATCTCCAGATTTTTTACTGGTTCTTTTTTACTTCTTCTTTACTAGTACTTTTTACTAGTTTCAGATTCTTTGAATGGTTCTAGCCTTTGATCTTAGCTATGCATTCTTAATAGTATACATACTTCTTTTTCTTAATATCATTTGTAGAAGTTTGAATCTTAAAAATCTGGACCTTATTTATGTGGCTGTTTAAATTCTCCATTGAAACTATAGATCTATTCCCTAGAGATCCTCCTGTTTTATTATTACAAATTGTGTCATCTATTTTTGATGCTATTCAGAGAAACTGTCAACACTTTCAAAAGATTCATTTCAGAATCATTTTCTTTTCACAAAGAAAATTTCTTTTTTTTTAATTTTTATCTATTTATGTATGATAGACACAGAGAGAGAAAGAGGCAGAGACACAGGCAGAGGGAGAAGCAGGCTCCATGCACCGGGAGCCCAACGCGGGACTCGATCCCGGGTCTCCAGGATCGCGCCCTGGGCCAAAGGCAGGCACTAAACCGCTGCGCCACCCAGGGATCCCACAAAGAAAATTTCTTAAAAAAAAATAACTTTGTACAGCTTGCTAAATGAGCTAAGTCTCCATGTGAATCAGGATTTAATCTTTGTGTGGGTTGAAGTTGTTGTGTCTGTGTTTGTTCACCTTCGTTGGAAACATGATAAGCAACTGAGCTACTCAAATGCATTTTCGTCTCCCACAGGGCCTCATCCATGCCCTCATGGGCTGCTGGGCCACTTAAGAACATAAATAAGTGGGGATAGACCAATCTTGTTAGAAAACATGTCACATCTCAGCATTCACTCTTTTGGCTTGCAGGACAAAGCACAGTGGAAGTTGCCTGGTGGCACAATGTTAGCTTTTCATAGTTCTATGCATAGAGAGGTCTTAAAGAAAGTTTAATTAGCAAAACTGAACTTCCTTTCTTTTTTTCCTTTTTAATAAAACCCTTCTAAGAATTGCAGAAAAGACTCAAAAATAAGTAGTACCTTTTCTATGAGGAACAAAGGAAAGTAGTTGGTACTTTATATTGTGTATATATGCTTCATTGAACAAATGTATTCTCCCTTATAATTAAAATTTCACCATAAGTAACCTATGTAGTTGATATTAAATATATCCTCTCTAGATATTTGCTTTATTTTTAAATTTTGTGTTGATTTTCTTTTGATTAGTGAATGATATAAAAGACAAAAAAAAAAACCCTGATTAATTGATTGGTTATGTAACCATAGGCACTTCTGAAGCCAGAAATGAAGCATTTGAAACAATACAGGGAAAAAATGTTACCTTCTCTCAAAAGCTTCAAGACTCTCTCTTGAAGTTTTTCTTTGTAAAGGAACCTCCTACTTATTATCATAAATTGATGTGTGAGAATGGGGATAGCAAAATCTAAAGGTTTTTCCAGCAAGTTTCCTTAGCATGTATTTCCTGTTTGTATAGAATATGATAGAGCTTTATGAGACTTTAAAATCCTAGAACTTCTCAAGGACAAAACATCTTTAGGAGCAACTGAGTATCCTGTCCATAATAACTTTATAGGATGTGTTCCTAAGATGAGGCACAGGCATTTAGGATAATACTTTATGTCTCCGAATTACTAATGGAGGCCCAAGTATCATTTGGGGATATAGCAAGAATCTGGAGCCAGATCTCTTGGTTTCAAGCCTTGGCTCTGTCAGTTGCTCACTGTACATCCTTGGAAAAATTACTTTACCTCTTAGTGCATCTATAATCTGAGCTGTTAAATTGAACTAGTAATTACACTTACCACTAGAATTGATATAAGGATTAAATGAGTTAACACATGTAAAACCCTTACAACAGTGCCTAGAATATTGGAAAACTTATTTTTTAAAGTTAGTCATTACATATGTGCTGATTTAAATGTAGTATATATTGTTAAATCATCTACACAAAAGGTTTTCACAGCAAATAAAACAACAAAGACAGCTTAAAATCATTTATTTGATGCATGGTTTAATCTTTTGAAAGATTTGATTATTTGGGGGCAGAGGGAGAGAGAGAGAGAATCTTCAGATTCTCTCCTGAGTGTGGAGCCCAACTCAGGGATCCATCTCACAATCGGCGAAATCATGATCTGAACCAAAACCAAGAGTCAGATGTTTAACCAACTGAGCCACCCAGGCATCCCTGGTTTAAATTGGTTTTGAATTTAGATATTATACAACATTTCAAGTCACGAGAATTATCTGATGCATTTTGTTCATTGCTACCTAGTGGCAATTAAATAATTGATTATTATATCATCAGTTGCTTATTGTATAGTCATGTCTTTCAACAATGGTCGAAAACAAAAAGTCATAAATCAGATAATTTCAAAACATGTACAGTTAATTTGATCATTGTTGTTATAATACTTTTGTAAATATGGATGCACTACAAAATCAAGAAAAACCATTCTTAAAAATTTATATGTTATTAAAATTTTGCAGTATGGTTAGTGTCATATAGTAGAAACAATATCAAACATTAGGCATCTTTGGCAGTAACTTTCATTGTCAACAAGACACTTCTAATTAAGGAGAAGTCTTTCTGCCCATCTGGTAATTTTCAGTAGAAAGAATAGTACAGAATATTACTGAAGTTAATTGATGCAGATGGTGTGCCGCTGCTTCCTGGAACTGGCAGGAAAATTGTGTTTCATTTCTTTAGCCTCACACCTTTCATTTACACTGAAACAAATCTAGATTGAGAAATGCCACAGTTTTCATAAATGCAATCCCTCCTCCTAATTTCTGCTCAGCTGTTTCATCATTGGATGAAATAATTTATTCTTCAGCATTTCTCTCAGGGCATTTGGATCACATCTAAATTTAAAAAACAAAATTAAAAAAAATAAGACAAAGCATGGAACCAAATCAACATAGTTATCATAGAGATTTGGGAGTTTCAAATAGCTTTAAGGTTAAAATCAATTCCAAATTAACCATAAAACATATTGTTACAGGTACAAATATGTTGAGTACAAAAGATGCAGTATAACTTGTTAGATAGGAATAAGAATCTATTTCCTACACTAGCTATTCCAAAGGAACTATATATTATAGTATACCGTTTAAAAATTTTAAAATACCCATTTGGATTATTTTACTCTAGGAGAAACCATCTTGTTCTTTGAAACAACTCCAAACCTGTCGATTTCAGGTGCATAGAATCTAAATAGACTTTTGGGACCATCAAGAAAGCTCCTAAATATAATGATCGTAGTCATTTTTAGTTATGAATCTTTTTAACTCTGAAAGCCACTTCTTAGTTTAGGATTCAACATCTAGCCACGGGGGTAAGTTGTGATATTTGTGTTTATCCGTTCATTCTTTAAGCTGTTATTAGGTGATTGAGTATTTAGTATAATGTACGATTCTCTGTATTGTAAACACATTAGCTCATTTAATCTCACATATCACACAATGGAGCAAATATTATTATATGATAATATGTAATATACAAATATACAAATACATACAAATAAGGAGGTGAGTTAATATAACATAGGTGAGTTATGAAAGGTCATTTCTCCAAAGTGGAAGTCTTCAATATCACATTATCTGACTCTAATCCTACAACTTCTCATCGCACTGTGATGAGCACACAAGGTATAAAGTAACCAACCATCCCAATTTGCCTGAGACATGAGAATTTCAGTGCAAAAACTGGGAATTTACTATATTATATAAAATATGTAAACTACTCATTTTTACTTTGCCATAGGATAATAAAAGAATTTCTATGTCAATGCCAAATTACAATAAAATATGGAAATGATCCATTTTTATAAAACTAGTTTTTGCTACATGGTGAACAAATACTACTAAGAAGAGGGAAATGGGCAGCCCCGGTGGCTAAGTGTTTTAACACCACCTTCACCCCACGGCCAGATCTTGGAGACCCCGGATCGAGTCCCACATCGGGCTCCCTGCATGGAATCTGCTTCTCTCTCTGCCTGTGTCTCTGCCTCTCTCTCTCCCTCTCTGTCATAAATAAATAAAATCTTTAAAAAAAAGAGGGAAACAGATAATTGCACAAAAATGAAGGAAAGCCAATGTATGCCAACATTTTTAAGTGCCAACAATTGCCAGACACTGTGCTAACTATACATTTTCTCATCTAATTCTTTGAAAACCAGGTGTAGTAAGTTAATATTATCCTCATTTTATAAATGTAAAAACTGAGAAAGTGAAAATAATTTCCTCAAGATCATGTAGCTAGTAGGTAGCAGGGCTAAAATTTGAAGTTTCGTCTTTGGATCCATGTGTTTTACAATGCGAGGAATTTAGGATTTACTGATTTGTTATTCCATTATTTCAGTAACTCTTTTCTTGGTCTAGAATTCACTACAGAATGGTATTCCATTAAAAAGAAAAAGAAATTTAGTAGCTATTCTTTACCTAGTTCTGTGCTCAACAGTGAATTTGCTGAGAAGAATTATACACGATTTTTTACCTCCAGGGCATTTGAGAGTAGGAGGCAGACACCTCCATAGTAAACACCAATACCACACCATAAGTGTGTCATGATTGTTTGATTAAGATGTAAAGAGAGGAGAAAGGAAACAATCAGATCTTCCTAAAAGCAAAAGTGATTCATAGAATTGACAATGGAGACAGTATTTAAGCTCTGCTTTTTCTTTTCTACATATATGATTTTACTGGAAAGAAGGCAATCTTCCAGGGAAGAGAGGAGGTACAACTTCATGGTTGTCATGAAGGTCATACTTCATGAATTATAAGTCCCCTAGAGAATTTGAAAAACAGGAAATCGGGGACTAGGAGGAGATAAAAATGACACCAGAACAAAGGTAGAGGAGAGATTGTGAAGGAATTTATCGCCAAGAAGTTTAGACTTTAATCCTGGAGCTAACAACAGTAAGTAAAACAGGTTTTTAAAGGAGGCATTAGCCCTTCATGGTAATTGACTGTTTACCTATTTCGGTTCCCCATTCCACTCTACACTCCATGGAGCAAGGGTCAGGTATCAATTGAGGATTGGATTTGTTTTGTTTTAGAGAGAGTGTGTGTGTGCTCATGAACAGGTGCAAGGCGGGGGAGGGGAGGGGGAGGGAGAGCAAGAGACTCTTAAGCGGACTCCACGCTGAGCACAGAGCCTGATGCAGGGTTCAGTCTCATGATGCTGAGATCCTGACCGGAGCTGAAATCAAGGATCGGACACTTGACCAACTGAATCACGTAGGCACCCCTGATGGAGCATGATTCTTTGAAAGCCGGAGGAGTACTTGATGCATAGTAGGCATTAAAAAAATGTTTGATGCATCGCTGAGTGTCTGAAATAATGGTTACATAAGCCTTAGCAAGTATAATTAGTAACTGATTATTTTAATAAATGAAGCAAGAGAAAACAAAGTCAGAGTATGGGCAGCAATAACAGATTTTATATCGTCAGCGCAGCGTAATGACTTACAGACTAACAGGGATTTGATAAAGTGAGAAGTCTAATATTACAGTAGGATTTCAAATCTGGGTAACTAGATAGATGGCAGTGTTTTAAAGAAAGTTCAGGGGAAATGTTAAAAGATTTGATTTGAATTCAGTCGAGGATAAGATTCATTTGGGACACGATCTGATAGTAACTAGGCAACAGTATAAGGAAAAAATCATTCCCCAATTTTAGTACTTATTTTATGAATAAAAATAATTAATATAACTTTGTTCAAATTTATGTCATCCATATTTTTAATGCCTTAGAGGGATAGGAAAATTATTTACTCTCAAATCCATTTGAGATTATAATTATAATTCACTATCTCTATAACAGAAATGGGGGAGGTAGAAATAGATTAAAAATAACTGGCTTTAAAAGTCTAGAATTGTAACCGGGGGGGAAATAAAGCAGGCAACCTGTCATCCAAGTTATCGCCACAAATTTTATTACATGGTAGACAAAATATAGACATGATATAATGTTAAATAAGCTAGAATTGATTTAAATATGTAATAGAGTTTGGAGGTCATTGCGATTTGTTTAGATTCTTGATATTACTGACAGCATATTAGAAATGGCCAAGCTGGTACAAAATACTACATTCAGCAAAAACTCATTACTCATATGAAAATGTTAAATCTCTGTAATCCCCTTCTTTCACAGATCTTCTTGAGGCAAACAAACAACAAATATACTGTTTCACTCATGAAATATTTTCCCCACATATCCTTAGAACATTTAAAGAACGCTTTTCTTCTGTTTTCTTTAATAACACTTTTATCATCATGTGGTTTCTCAACATCACCCATATCAAAATCATCTTGAGTATTGGGCAACTGAGAATTTGGAAGAAAAAAAACCACATTAGTCAATTGTTCATTAAAGTCTCAATTAAAGAAAATATTTTTCCTTATAATAGAAAAAAGATGATCTGGGATTTTGTGATTCATTGAGTTCAGGATATAAACAAGTGATTTCTTCCAAAGTTTTTATTCCAATGCAGTTTAAGATATACATAACCATTTCCAGGCTATTTTTTGAAAGATAAAAAAGTGAATGAAATTCACTTTTTGTATGACTTGTAGAAGTACTTTTCAAAAATCTCTTAACCTGATGAGACTTCTATAAAAGGATTTTGAGACTTGACTAACATTCAAGAATGCTGGAGTTTGTTGACTTCAGTACATTGCAAATACTAAGTTAATTCTGTGACATGAGGCCTTTGGGAAACTGGCTAAAATCGTAAAAAATAGAGAGAGAAGCTGAAATATTTTGAAAATATAAAAAGAGAATTAATCACCTCCAAATATATTTTCCAAGAACAGTAATGTATTGTATAGTTTTTACATATTTGAAAATAGGAACTGTTACCTTTATACTCGTCTATTTTGTTGATTATAAAATGTGACCATAGACTGTAAAGTTGCTTGTAATCTTCACAGTGTAGCTAACCTCCCTATAGAAAACCACTAGGAAACAAATTACAGGTTAGATGCCAGCAGTCTTCTAATAAAACAGCTCCTTAGTTTAATAATAGCAGCTCTAAACTGATGTTACTGCACAAAATACAAAAGATGCAGAGCTCAGGTGTGAAACTTCTAATTCACAAGAAACCGGGGGAGTCTTCATTTGACTCTTTATTATCTTTAATGAGAAGATGAAACTTGTCACTGATGAATGTTAAGATCGCATCAAGTATCTCCCAAAGAGTTATAGATAGAAATAATTTCAAAGTACTTGGTATTCACATAGATTAGAATCTTGCTCAAACACTTCAGTGCTACTCTCTGAGGAATTATGAAAATTGTTGAGAATTTTGAAGTCAACTTGCTCCTATAAAGCACCTACTCTGCTCAGCTTTACAGAAACATCGTTTTGAGAAACCTCGTGAGTGGGGATACATAGGAGTAATATATAGGGAATTTAGGAGAGAAAAAGAACCTAACAGAATCAGACACAACATTTTATAGTGTAGACAATAGATGTGATGGGAATGCCACTATGGGAAATATCTCTGTAGGAGACTTTCAAGGAATAGGTGCAGCATTTACATTCTGGGAGGTGTGGAGTGAGATTAGGGAGAGAAACAAATCGGTGGGTAATCCTGGCAGGGGAATGCCAGAAGGAATAGCAGAGGAGACAGGACTAAGCAATACAGCTAATGGAACAGGAGATGGTAGGGCTGGCTAGGAGAGAGGAGGTCCAGCACGGGATGAACCTTTCTGCTTTAATCTATAAATTATGTCTGAGACGCACCTATGGCATAAAAATTAAGAGCTTAAGCTCTGAGACTCTCTACCTGAAACTGCCACTTACTGTTTAACTCTGGGCAAGTACTTTAATTTTCTATCCCTCAATTTCCTTATCTGTGTAATAGGGCTAATCATAATTTGTATCAATACAAGTGAAGTGCTTGCAAGCTCTTTTTATTGTATCAAGACTGACATTCTTAGGGAGAGGATTTTTATCTTATTTTATTTTATTATTTTATTTTATTTTATTTTATTTATTTTTACTAAATATGTTTCCCTGGCAGCGATGGTCAAGGTAGATGAAAAAGGTATGACTCTGGGCAGGTGAACTCAGTGGTAACCCAGTGTTTTCCCCTTAAATTCCATGATCCATTATAATTGAAACTGAAATACTGGTCTCAGAATTTTCATATTTAGTATCAAAAATGATCTTTTATGTTTGCATCAGACTCCTGTTTCCAAGCTCTCTGAAACCAGTATCCAAATAAAAGATTTCATGACAAGTGGTCAGATTTAAAACCTGGATCTTGGGCAGCTGGGGTGGCTCAGCGGCTTAGCGACGCCTGCAGCCCAGGGTATGATCCTGGAGACCCTGGATCGAGTCCCACGTCCGGCTCTCTGTATGATGCCTGCTTCTCCCTCTGCCTGTGTCTCTGCCTCTCTCTGTCTAAATAAATAAATAAATAAATAAATAAATAAATAAATAAATAAATAAATAAATAAATCTGGATCTTCTAGATCCTTGCTACATTAGTGCTGAGAGTTCACTTGACATCCATATTTTCTGATAAAGTTCTGTATCTGTATTTGAGTGAAATTAATGACTTTGAGGAGCATTATGGAAACCCACCAAGATGGAAAATTTCTTTGGATTCTCATACTATGCATGATAAAAAGGGAGTTTTATTACTACATTTAACCTTTAGCACATCTTTCTTGAAAATATAGATTCAAATGTAAAATCTAGCATTTGCAGACATTGTACTAATTTGTTACAGTCACCCTTTTTAACCCATAAGGCTTTGAGTTCATAAAAGGGACATGAATTACAATATGAGATCTAATATTTGCGTCATTAGCACACATAATTTCTTTCCAGATCTTTTGTACTTATGAGGAAAAACTCTGTGCACAGTGCATATTCAATTGCTAAAAATCTCAATGAGAAGCAAGAAATACAGATGTAAAAAGTAGATATGTCATATATGTTTATTTCAGGTAAATATCATTTTCCCTTCATCTGAAATGAGTTTATCTTTTAAACTTGAGTAATTTGGCAGAACAAATAGATTCTTTTCTTTGAAACAATCTAAGTTATTTATACTACATATTCTACCTAATAGAGGTATTGGGAACTGGTAACAGTTGCAAATAGATATGATAGAGAAGAGATAAATGATGTTCAGTTTCCAATTTTAGCTTGTTACTAGACTACAAAATCAGAGTTACTTATTTTTCATGTACTTCCATCATTGTTACGTTGATCTAATCTTTGTCCAATAAAGACATGATCAAGAACTATTGCAAAGCCCACCAACTTTGTAGCATCCATCAATCTACTGACATTTTTCCACTTAGAAGCCCTTAAAAGCAGACTATGACTAATGGTTTTTATAATTTCTTAAATTTATAGAAATTTCTCCTTTCTGCTTTGCCTTAGGAATAGTTCAGAAGTGTCTGGTCTAACGTAGTTCAGCCGAGGGTACCACACCACTATGGGAGAAGTTGTATCACAACTGCCAGAGCAGCTACAGTAACTGCATAAACCCTGACTTTAGCTTGTTGATTGTCTTTTAAGGAGAAATCAGGACCAAAAGAACATAATCTAAACAAGCGATTGCAGGGCTCTAGAAAAAGAAATGCTTAATTCCTTTGTAATTCATGTTCTTTTTACAAACTCAACATAAACAAGGCTGTAAAAAATGGAGAGATCTCTATGTGTAATAGTAAGACTTTTGTAGAAGCGTGTTGGAAAATGAAGTTCTTATTAATAAAATACAAATGATTTAGCTGCCACAGCTGGAAATCTCTAACTGCAGCACATTTTTTTGTAATTGCTCTAATCTTGTGTGTTCTCTTGCTCTTTTTGCAGGCAGACCAGTAATGATCGTGGTGGAATATATGGAGAATGGATCCCTAGACTCCTTTTTGCGGGTGAGGTGTTCTTTTCTGATAGCATTTAAATAAGCTATTCTGAGTTCTAGATTTAAATCATTTATCATAAATTAATTTTTGCATAATGTTATTCATGGATTTTTCCATGAAGAATAGCAGCGTTTTCTCTAGGGTGCATTTCTCTGATACTGTGATACATTAGTGTGTTACTAACAGGAGGAGTATATACACATAATAATATAATTGATTTCTCCTATAAAGTCACATGCCATATAAATATATATATATTTCAAATGATGTTATAAAGAGATTAAATGAAACTCAGTTGCTTTGCACAAACATTTGTTTTGCTTTATCACATTTAACTATTCAGCATGATGTTTTATGCATGATCTATAATACTGAACCCCTTAAATTGATATATATTTACTAATAATGACTCAAGTTCATATCAGAAAACTGGTATTAGCCCTCTTAAGTTCATTTGCCTGACTTTCAGAAAACAAAAGAATTCACGCAAAACTCTAGCAGAGATCGGTTTTAGAACAAACCTTTTTAAAGTATTCTTTTTAAAATGACTTATCCTAGTGCTCGCTTCGGCTGCACATATACTAAGGTGACTTATCCTTGAGGGAATGGTGTGTACAGAAATCATTTGTCTTATATAGTAGTAGAGAATAACAGAGCTGAGAAGGCACCATGAAGTTATATTTCAAATGTATTTATAATGTCTTTAATATTTAAAAAGCCATCATGTGCTACAAAAATGTTCATTGATATAAAAAATACCCATAAATATAAAAAATAATCACTACAGTAAATATTTTTCATCCCCAGGAGAGGTTACATATTTGAGTGTCACTGTATTCTTATTTATCTGTATACAAAGACATGACCATTTTTCTTACTTATAGCATGACTGGACTCTTGCTATTTGGAATGTGTTACACTATTTTTTATCTTTTCATATGATAAAAACGGTCTCGAGCATTCTTTCTTCACTTTATTTTTTTTGCTTTACATCATCACTTGGTTGAGTTCTGCATCTCATTTTTCTCTTTTGATATCATTTTCATTTATTTTTCTTGAGTTCATGCCCTCTTCTTCCAACTTCTCTCACTATTAGCGGTGATGATATATTTACCCTGCGACTGGACTTGATGTCCAGATTCAATGCCAGAAGCTGAATTCAGCAAAATCATCAAGTTATTACAGAGCAATATGCCTTGTACAATGCAGACTCTCAAGTATTCTCTTTAAGACAAAATGAAATTCATAGGTGTTTGGGGACATGAACTCTCTGTTGTTTGTTTTATTTTTCTATAGCCATTCTCAGAATGTTTATAGCTTATATTCATTTCTCCTGTAAATGTGCTAAATTATTTTAGAATAATTTATCAGGACCACCTATGGTACTTTGAAATGCATGTATAGTTAGGCCCTTCCATTATGTTTATTCCAAAGCTCATTTCTATCAGACACATACCAAAATGACTTATCCTTTAATGATGCTTAAGATAAGTTTTGGGAGTTTTTTTGTATCAACTTTATCCTAGAGCTGAACATAATGGCAAATAATGTAGCACATTCTCAATCTAAATTGCTGCTGAAAATTGGATCAAATGACTGCCACAGCAAATTAGGAGAGAATTGTTAGCTTCAGATATACCTCTTATCCTGCTGAATCCTGAATTAATTAAATACATTACAAAGAAATGCTAATATGTTATCTAAAATATTTATTTTTAAAAAATAAATAAAATAAAATATTTATTTATAAACACCCTACTACATGTTTAAAAGTGGTATATTTCATGATTTAAGTTTTTTTAAATTAATATTTTTCAGCTCTTATGAATTATGTAGGAAAGACACCATACAATCTGGGAAAGAGTAGACATTCAGTTGATGGTCGCGACCATTACCACTGCTATGAGAATCTTAATATATGTTATTCATCTTGGCTCTGTCACTTACCAGCTGTGTGACCCTGTGACTTGGGCAAGTGACTGCCTTCTCTGTGCCTGTTTATTTAACTATAAAATGGGAATGTAAAAAAAATAAAAATAAAAAAATAAAATAAAATGGGAATGTAGACAGCATCTACTTCATACAAGTGTCATGAGGATTCATCTGGTCAATTATTGTAAAGCTTACAGAATAATACATGATATACTGTAAGTGGTAGAATAAAGATTCAAACTCGGGTCTCTGACTCAAAAAGTCACATTCTCATACACTTTTTTTAAATGAAATTACTTATTACTTCTTTTTATAAGTCCACTGCCATCTCCCCATGTGAACTTGTGTCCCGTCTGCACGTAGAATTTCTATTAAAATAAGAATCACATGCACGGGGAAAAAAGCCACAGGGCCAAATACTCCCTTCTTACCCTTTTTTTAAAATATTCTTAACTTTCTTTGTAATCATATCTCTTTTATCCCAGAAGCTCAAAGTGCTATATAAACTTTATGTCAATAGCAGATACTCAACTCCCCATGGCAAGTGGAAATAAAATTTATAAAGATATATATCCCACAGATTCCCAAAAACGAAGTCATTTTTCAAACTACTGCTTTAGAATTTGATAATCACAGCTTCTGTGAGCACAGAAAGAGGAAGTGGCTAAGTGCATTGCATTGTAGGGAAGCTATCCATGGCTCATTAATAGCATTCTGTGCTTACTAGAAGAAGAAAAGATTTCCCTTTGGTCTCCCACATATTTGAAAATCACTTCAGTTTACTGTTTTATGTGAAAGAGTGGTAGCAAAACTAAGTACAAAATTACAGTCTAGTGCTAGTGGTGGCTGTGATATTGCACTGGATTAATAAATCTTACACTGTTCAGGATCTTTATGGACATTCCTCCAGATATATATTAGTAAGAGGAGGTGTGGTTAAGTACTTGTGTTTGTTTGTGTGTATATGTGCGTGTGTGAGCACATGCAGAAGGGGTGTAGGTAGGTATGTAACTATATGTGTGTTTTTATTTTTTTAAGATTTTATTTATTTATTCATGAGAGAGACAGGCAGAGGAAGAAGCAGGCTCCATGCAGAGAGCCCAATGTGGTACTCAATCCCAGGACCCCAAAGGCTCAACCACTGAGCCACCAAGGTGCCCTATGTGTGTTTTTAATTTTAAAATTAAATGCAGTCTGGGCAGCCCTGATGGCTCAGCAGTTTGGCGCCACCTTTGACCCGGGGTATGATCCTGGAGACCCAGCATCGAGTCCCACGCATGTCGGGTTCCCTGCATGGAGCCTGCTTCTCCCTCTGCCTGCGTCTCTGCCTCTCTCTCTCTCTCTCTCTCTCTCTCTCTCTCTCTCTCTCTCATTGTGTGTGTGTGTCTGTCATGAATAAATAAATAAAATCTCAAAAAAAATTAAATGCAACCTTACTTAGCAAGCAGACCATCAGCCCTGCTGCCAGAATGTATGACCTCACTGATGTGCAAATATTCCTAACTTTTCCAAAAAATACACTAGTGCAAATTATATAATCTTGACCATCATCCCTGCATGGTCTCTCTCAAACTATGCATATGGATTTCATAGTTTTTGTGACACATACTTACCTAACAACTGCTTGCCCCTAAATCTTTGGTCTTCCATTTTTATAACATTAAGTAACAATTCAAATAAAAATGGTTATAAAATACTTAAAAGCTTTGAGATACCATATTCCAACCACAAAAACTCATCCCTAGGCAGCCTGGGTGGCTCAGTGGTTTAGCGCTGCCTTCATCCCAGGACTTCAGGATCACCTGAGACCTGGAATCAAGTCCCATGTCGGGCTCCCTGCATGGAGCCTGCTTCTCCCTCTGCCTGTGTCTCTGCCTCTGTGTGTGTGTCTCTCTCTAATGAATAAATAAATAAAATCTTTAAAAAAAATCATTCCTATTTTATGACATTTGTTGAATGTAGATTTGTTTATCAAATCACACAATTCAGTTATACAAAAATATAATACCACTGGTTTCAGTAAGGTGTTATATTGTGTGTTCATGTGACAGCCTCTTGCAGCCACCTCACACCCTTTGATATGAGAGAAAAGATACAGATATACTATTTGCAAAACACAGTCACATTAGCAAGCAAGGAGTGTCATCTATATACAACAAAATAGATGGGGCAGGGGAATTAATAAAAACAAAAGCAAATAAGATCAGATTAAGTCAGGAAATTATAATTCAAAATATAATCTGGAAAAGATGCTTAGTAGTAAGAAGAATGTGTGGAAGGTGGTGCTACCAACTGATCTAAAGATACAGAGTAGAAATAAAATGGGCTGGTCACTGGCAGATGATGAGTTTCATTTGGGTTGTATTCCATTTGAGATGTCTATGGAACATGCAGTGAAAATGTCCAGACAGCAATTAGAAATACAAATCTGAAGATTGGGAGAAAAATATTGACTAAAGTTAAGATCTTATAGTCGGTAGCATAAAAAGTGGTTATGAAACCCAAACCATGATATTTTTTTCTAGGAAGAACTTTTAGAGAAAAGCAAGGAGTTGAACAAGGTTGCAACTCTATGGTATGCCAACTAAGGAAGCAGCAGGGTGGAGTCTCCAAAGGTAACTAAGAATAAGTGGTCAAAGAGCAACAAGAAGGGAGATAAGAATCCTGCATGCCAGCCAGGAGCAAATAGGCAACTATATCAAAAATAGAGAAGTTTGAGAAAACAAAGACTGAAATGCATCTGTGGGACTTACTACTTATGAGGTCCTCAGTGACTCAACAAGAGCATATTTAATGGGTTGGTCTCCAGCAGAAGTCAGAATGCACAGGCCCAAATGAGAATGAAAAATAAGTAGGAATTGGTAATGGAGATGGAGACCTTTTTTAAAAAAATATTTATTTATTTAGTAAAAATTAGGGGAGATAGCAAGGCAAGAGAAAAATCAGAGCAAGTAGACAAAAAGAAAAATGAAGGATATTTTTTCATAGAAAGGAATATAGACAATTTATACACTGGGGGAGAGGAAATTGAAGAGAGTACATTGGTAAGACAAACTGTCTCAGGAGATGGGAAGGTTCAAAATCAAGGACCCAGGTGGAGGGTTGACTGTGTATAGTCGATAGCAGCCTCCACACCGTCCTTGTTTCATGGGAGGACTGTTTCATCCCAGGACTGTGTGTTGTGTATCTAGAGAGACCGACGGGAGGCACTGGATTGAAGGAAGTGATACCTGATGTTGTTGCCTTTCTGTGTGAAGTAGGAGGAGAGTTTATTTGGAAGTTTGAGAACAAACCTTCATTAAAGGTGAATGTTTAGAATAACTGCTGAAGTTAAAAAAAAATATGTAGCCAATCACTGATCAGACCAAAGAAGGAAGGGGAAGGGAGGACCATCAAGAGCAGGTTCTGCACCAGGAACAGTTTTTCTCTGGGTCCCAGCAAGGGCAACCAGTTAAAAATTGTTTACCAAGGTGTCTCATGATAATGCGACCCGCATGGCCGGAAGTGGGTCTTGAGCACTACTGGCCCAGTATTTGACATTGGATACATGTATCTTCCTCTTCTCCTGCCAGACCATACCTTTTGTGTTGGAGAAGGTAGCATAGTTTACTGATGCTGACATCCGGCTGATTCTGGAGGGGATGGATGTGTTTAGGCAATGGCATGCATGTTTCCATGACTTTCTGCAAGGATGCTCGACAGTGCATCCCCCAGTGCAATACTGGAGATAATAGAGGCTAGCGTGTGTGTAGAACAGGTGCAACAGAAACACACTGGTATTAAAAGGAAATCGGGATAGTGGAAAAAGATCTTTTGGCTAAGCAGCTGGTGAATCCAGGCTAGATAAAGTAGGAAATAAAAAGGCTGAAAGACTAGAGGTAAATAGAGATATCTCTGGGAGCTGTTACGGTGTAGAGGAGGAAGTAGGAGGTATAGCTGTACGATGAGGGTGAGAGAGCTGAAGGAGGAGAGTGCCCGAAGTAGGATATTGGCAGTGGCTTATTAGAGCCAGATCATACCAGCATGTGAGAGATGATTATTAAATGGTCAGGAATTGAGGGAGCTGGTTGTTAAACTGTTAGTAACTTGAAGTTGGCCATGATGGAAATATTTACACCACAGACATGGGCAAACAGCACAGCTCAGGGCTTGCTTGTTTTTTCTCCACAGGGCCAGTTTACCAACACAGTGGTAAACTGAAGTGAGGCAGGCTTAGGGGTGATGGTTTCCAGGTGTGGACCTATAAGCCAGTGGCTAAAGCAAAAAATGAGGATGAATGTGTTTAATTAACTACTGTAGATGGCATTTACACATGTGTTCTCTGAGTCAGGCATTATCCCAATCCCATGCACCCGGTGCTTACACCAACATTATGAGGTAGGTGTTAATATTGTCCCCATTTTATCAATGAGGAAAATGAGGCAAAGCATAATAGGTAACTTGCCCAATGTGAAACAGCTGAAAAATCATTCACTTTTTTTTTTTTGCACAAATATGTATTCACTGACTATAGTGGCCCAGGTACTGTTCTGGAACCTAGAATACAGAAGTGAACAAAACAGAAATAAAAAAAATCTAGTGGCAAGAGAAATAAAGATTTAAGCAAAATATATAGTACATCAGACAGGGAGAAAAAATAAGAGAGTGGAAGTGAGATTAGGTTTCAGTATTAAATTGAATGAACAGGTGAGCTCTTACTGGAAAGTGACATATGAGTAAAGATGGAAGAAGGTGAGGGAGCAAGCCAGGTGGCAGTCTGGAGGGAAATAGTCCGGAGTAAGAACAGCAGGGGCCAAAGGCCTGAGGTCAGAACATTTTATACCCAAAGAACTACAAATTAGATCTTTATTTTTATGACCAAATGCCTGTTTTGCCTAGGACAGTGCTAATCCATGCCTAGTACCTCTTCATAATTGTTAATATTGACCCTTTTACCCTGCAGTTGGGTTAATAAAATAGATGGTCACCCTATGGTTATGGCTGACATAGCGTATGTCAGGGGAAAGGTGGTAGAAGATGAAGTTAGAGGTGATGGAGGCAGAAAGGGACTCAAAGGTTGAAGAGAAATGATTCTCAACCTTGGTTACACATTAACATGATTTAATTTAGAGAGCTCTTAACAATCCCAAATTCCAGCCTGCATCCCAGGTGAATTAACTCACAATCTCTTGGTGAGAGAGCTGCATTAATATTTGTTCAAAGTTCCCCCATGAGTGTAATATGCAACCAAGTTGTAAAAACAGTGAGTTGGGGCATTGTAGGACGCTGTAATGTGTCTGCATTTTCTCTGGATAAGACATGAAGCTATTGTAGGGTTTGGAGTAGAGAGAACTAATCTGACTGTGTTTTTACAACATCACTCCGGTTGCTAGATTCAGAGACTATAGTGAAGTATAGATAGACGGAGAGAAATTTGGAAGCTTTTGCAATAAAAATCCAGGTAAGGAGATGACAGTGGCTTGGATGAGGATTGTTGTAGTTGAGTTGATGGAAAATACTAGAGTCTATGGTGTATTCTGAACACAGAGCTGATGGAATTTGTTGTTAGATTGGATAAAGTGTACGGGCAAAAGGAAAGATTCAAGGATATCTCTCTCTTATCCATAAAATAAGGTCAATAATAGGCAATAACTACTTCCTACAGTTATTGTGATTTTTTTTTATGGTGTTAAATGGCTAATAGACCTACACTCCTAGAACATGTGTCTGGGCACTTACTAAGGTCTCCATAATGTTATCTGTTATTATAATGTATTTCAGAAGATGTCACTAAGAGTTTTAAAGTTGTTTTTCTGTTACTTCCCAGTCTGTTTTTCTCTAAAGGCTAAAAATAGTTTTAATTTTCACCATTTAAAAAAAATCTAGATATATGTCAAGAATATGAGTATTTAAATAATACATATCAGTGCATATCAGCATTCCAAAAGCAATGTGAGTCATTTGAAGACTTTCCTTGAACAAATGCAAAGCAAATATTAATTTAAAAAATTAAAGGGATCTTTTAAATATTTATGTAGTCAAATTATAAATCTACTAAAGATGGCATTTTACCTTATGCTTTTTATATATTAATAATGAGAGCTGTATTTTATTAGCACACTTTTCTTGTAAATTGTGTTGTGTGGAATTATATTTGTGCTGGGGTATGAGAGCAAAATTAATCTACATTGCATTCATTTGATATTCAACAGTGAAAAAAATGAAGTCACATTTACCTACCAATACCCTTTTTTTTAAAACCGTAAAAGTTATAGCTGGATTAATCCCCTTAGTTGCTTTTTTCAGAAAAAAAATATAAAACTTCATGTAGACGAATGTTATTATTTATCCTGCATGTGCCAGCTTAATGCCAATACCATTCTAAAAATAATGTGACAGTAAGCATCAAAATATATGAAAGCAGGGTGTACTTGGAACCAAGCATATGGCTGGCTGAACTTCTTATTTTTAAATTAGAAGTTAGAGCATCAACTTCCAAAAGCCTGAATTTGTCTCTTTAAACATCATAGTACTGTAAATGTGTTGTGTCATTTGTAGTACCTGGTACCATGAAATTGTACTATAATTTTCCTTACTAATTCTTCTTTTGCCTACAAGTGTTTATGCTGATTGTTTAAATTGATGTGTAATTCATAATTACAGTGATGTATAGAGATGTTCCATGCACTTTCCTGAATTCCTCTGTGGTCAACCTCACATCCCCATTTGGACCATATAAAAAATTTTAGAGAACTTAAATATTAGACTCAAAATCTTGTAGTTCCCAACCATGCCTGCAAATCAGAATTGCCCTTCTACATTTTATAAAGTGTATTTGCAGACTCAGCAGATATATTTTTCAAAAACTTCCTTGAGTAGTTTTAATGCTCATTATTACTTTTGAGTAATAACAATGCTTCATCAAGATTTTGGCATTCTGTGACACCCTTCCCCAGATGTCAAACAAACAAACAAAAAGTTTAAAGTTTCTTGGTTTTACTTAAATGATGCACACAGTGGCTAGTATAGATTGCATTCACATAAACCTAGCAGAAAGAAAGGAAAGAAGAAAGAAAAAGAAAGAAAGAAAGAAAGAAACAAGAAAGAAACAAGAAAGAAAGAAAGAAAGAAAGAAAGAAATCAAATTCAGTTGTAAGCTTTGTAAACTAAAGCTATATTATATTCACATTAACTTTAAGTTCTTAAAATGTAATTCCAAAATCCAACTACCATGTTTCACAAATCTATATCTACTTTTCTTCCTAGATTTTTTAGGCATGTTAGAAATGACATTTTTAGTTTCCTTATGATTGAAATTTCTGTTATTGGTGGCCTCTCCCTTCTATAAATAAAAATACAACTCTGCCTAATTTAAGTGCAAATCCACAATAACTACAAAAAAAAAGCCTCTAAGGATTTAGTAAATATTCAACAGGAAATTACAATGAGATTTTCAATGGGGAAGGCCACAAGAGCCAAGACTTTGGTAAAAATGAGATACTGACTCTTCTTTGTTTGGTGGTTATTTTAAAACAAAAATGACTTTTCAAATCTATAAATAACCGTAGCCACTTTTTTTTTTCAAATTCAGGAGCATTTTTCAAAGTCACAGCATGGTCATCTTTCTGATTTTGAAACATAAAAACTGAATGTTAACTTTAAACTTAAGTTATAGAAGTAAACCTCCAAGGTCTGTTTTCTGCAAAGTCACTTATAAATCGATTGTTGAAAACTCAAATGCATTTTCCCATAAATATTTCTTTTAAAGATAGTGCCTAAGTCCTAGGCAGATCCATAAAGCCTCTTTAACTCAGACCACAGCTAAAGGTTGTAACTTCCAATAAGGAAGAGGGTCAGGAGTTTCTTTCAAAAACCAAAAAAGAGAGTTTTCCTCCCTTCTACAAGACTTGCCTTGGGCAACATTTTTTTAAAGACCATTCTTGTGTGGCATCTGTCTCTTTCTTCATGTCCTCTTCCTAGGTCCTCAGATATTCAACTTTAATGGTTTTAAATCCCTTGTGGTGGCACATACTCCCCATCTCCTCTTATCCATGGGCTAGGTCTCTTCTACATCACAGAATCACCCATAACGGTCCCTACCTCCCTCCCAACACTGTCTCCTAATCTAAGTTCTCATTCTCTTATCACCACAGGCCTTGGCTGGATATAAGATGAAACTAACTCATTCTATCATCTGTGATTCACAAATACTATTTTAATTCCTCCAGGGGACTCTGCATCTTTTACATGGACTTATAAACCCAAATAGATTTTTTTATTTTATTCTGGAAATAACACAAAATAAGATTGACTCTCTTAGCAAAATTTTAAGTGTACAAAATAGTATTATTGACTGTACAGTGTTGTACAGCAGATCCACAGAGTGTATTCATCTTGCTTAAATGAAACTTTATGCTTGTTGATTAGTAGCTCTCTACATCCCCCTGCTCCAGCCCCTGGCAACGCTGAAGTTGGATGACTAGAGGCTTAACAAAGTCCATTGTTTACATACCTCAGTCTTTTGTAAACCACTTTGTGGGGTACATTTTTTGCATTGCCATTTGACAGCTCAAGTCAGCATTTTAGAAGTAATCATTTTACAAGGCCTTGGCTAACCCTTCTCTTTGTGTCATTCTGTTCTGAAAGGCTGGTGCCATCCCTTATAACTTGTGGTTAGTGAACCAAAACTGTCTTTTGACATTCATATGAATCAAACTTTCATTACCTCATTTTAGGGCATAAATTGTCATTATCCAATAGTGTTTATTATACCAGATTTGTGAGGAATCTTTGAAGTTGATTTATTTACTGAAGGTAGCCGAGACACTGCATAGTGAATTGGATTCTCTGTAAATGTTTGCTAAATGATGACATGCAATTTTTATTAATTCTGCTCTATAATAGCCTATCATCTACCAGCTATAATACTGTTTATCACTCATACTTATTTCAGAAAACTGAATCACTATAATTATTTGCTGTATGCAAAGGACTGTAATGCACTTTCAACAACAGAATTTTAGGACAATGATTTATATTGTGTCCACAGACCTTTGATAGTTTATAAGGCTATTCTGTTGATGGGCTCAACATCACTATTCTTCAGTGAATACCTACAAAGAAATAAAGTAGGAATCTGTATAACACATTTAGCCCCCTTTTCCTCATTCTTTAGTGAAATGTAAGAGTCTGATGGTCATAATCCGTCAAACCAGAGTCTTATCCTCAGAAGTAAAGATGGTTTGCAAGTGTTGCTAATACTTCTATTTACACATGATTTTCTCAGAGAATCTCTTATAGTAATTCTAACTTTCCATGAAAAATACTTTAAGAAAATATCCTACTACTGACTAGAAGCCTCTTCATTCCATTAAGAGAAGAATAAATAAATGTAGTTCAGTTCAATCCAGTGAATATCTATGGACTATCTATGCCAGGCATGGTGCCAGGCCCTGAAATTTCAAAGATGACCAAGACAGTTGCCCTAGATGAAAATATGTTCAAGCCAGTGGGAGAGAAAGACATATACACATATGGTTTTAGCCAGTGTTGGTGTAGACAGGATGCTTTGAGGGCGGTAAAGAAAAGGAACTTGGTCCAACTTTATTCCTCCACTCTCCTACCAGTCCCAACCTCCTTCCAACCTGTGGTAGGTACTGCGAGCTAGGCCTTGAAAACAGATCTCCAGTGTGATTCAAGCCACCAGTTTCTTTTTCCTGTGTTATTCTAATAGCTTCCAAATTAATCTGTCTGCTGAATCTTCCTATGCAAGTCAGAGTATATTAGCCCTCAATTAAAATGCTCCTCTAACTTGTCATTACTTTTAGAATAGATTTCGGACTATTTGCGTACCTGATTCAGCCTATGCCTACCTCTCCAGTATCCCTCTTACTCAACAAGTTCCAGCCTCACTGGCTTTTAGTCATTAAGCATGCCAAACTCATTCTTGACTTAAGACATTTGTACCTGCTGGGAACTATTCACAGCCTCTATCATATCCCCTTTTTTTTTCATATTACTCCAGTTTATTTATTTTCTAGTTCTTTATTACTGAAAAGTATCTCATTTATTTCTTAACCTATTGATGTTCTGTCTCTGTGCCCCCAATACAATGTTGGTGCAACTGGAACAGGCACCTTTCTCATTTGCTTCCCACTCTGACTCCAGCAATTAGAGCAACAAGTGACCCATAGTGGATGCTCCCTGAGTATTATTTGGAAGAATGAACTTGGAGATTCAGCCAGGACCTCCTAGAGGACATAGTGCTTCTCATGAAAAATTCAGGTGACCAAAGAAAGACTAGAAGGGCAGTCCTGGAAGAGGGAACCATATAAGCACAGCATATCAGACATGAAATAACATGTCAGAGGAATGAATTGAAGACACACAACAAAATGAATCCAAATAAGTTACATGAAACTAGAGATAGAAGCAAGGGTCATGTTTTTGCATTGAATACTACACTTTACTCTCCACTGAAGGTCATCAAACAGTCTTAAGGAAAGGGGTGACATTCTGAGGTTTGTGTCTTCATAGAATTTGAATATATATGTATATATATATATATATTTGTGTGTGTGTGTGTGTGTATATATATATATTTTTTAAATAGAAGATAATGACTTCCGGACAGCAGAGCACTCAAATCCTACATTTGTCCTCAGTGCAGGCTAAGGACTTGAGCTTAAGATACTGGATTGAACTCTGAAAGGCTTAAAGTATTCCTGCACAATCTATGAGGCAAGGCCTTGAAAAACATAATCAGGAGCTTGCATTACTTGCATCACGAAGACAGTGTGAGATGCCAACAACTGCTCAGAGCTGTTGGATGTTTTGCTCCCAGGTTCCAGAGAAAGTCTAGGGGCGCTCTGCAATTTTCCTCAGAAGTAGCAGGCATTAGTGTGTCTAGCTTTCAGAAACCACTTTCCTGTGGGACTTACCCTCTCTGGCATGTAGAGGTTAAGCTCCATGTTTCTCAGCAATCAGGCTGAGAGAGCAAGGAGAAAGAAGGATGAAGACAAACTGAATTCTAGCTACTAAGCTCAGAGATGCAGTGTGTAAATATGCCACATTCGCTCTCTTTCATTTGAATCTGCCTTACTGGGGAAAAAAAAAAACGTGTCATAAAAAAATTCATAGTTTCTTTTTGATTAATCTCTAGCAAGAAGCCCAAAGATATTAAATCTCAGCGCTCTCACATTTCTCTCCTCCCCTCATAAACAATTCAATTCAGTTTGAATTAATATTTATTGAGTGCTGACACAAGGCATGGCAGTGTAGTGGATGCTGTGATAGAACCGCTACATTAAAGGGAGAAAAACCTGTGTCCTACCTTAAGAAAAGCAAACAGCCTTTTTTATACAAGATGATAGGAATAATACAGCAACAGCAACCAGTGCACTACAAGATGGTATGAAAGGTTGTTGAACTCAGTCACCATTTATTAACCATCCACTATATTCAAGAAAAACAGAATGTCCTAACCCACACTGGAGGAGGCTATGTTGACAAGGACTAGAAAAAGGAGTATAGATTTTTGTGTGAAGGATAGAGTCGCATCATTTGTAGAGAAAGAGATTTGTGCTGTACCTCAGGTGGGAATAAATGGGACTGTTCCACTCAGCGACATAGATAAATAGATTCTCATTTGTTGGGTTATCTGGAGTGTTCCTGTTTGTTTGTTTTTGGCTTATTGGTCCCAGAACTCTTTTAGACCTTGCTTTTTTAAGCCAAATTATGCTTCCCAAACTAGGCCAGACTGGGTCATTATGGCAAAATTGGAGTCAGCTCTTTTCTAGACAACTCCGATTAAAAGGGACACTGGCTCTGGAATTAGACTGCCTGGATTCAAATCCTGACTGCACCATGTAGTAGGTTATTAAATATCTTTGTCCTTCAGTTTGACCATCTATAAGATGGAGATAATAACTACACTTATATCACAGAGTTGTTACAACTATTGACTAAGATGGTAATACAAAGCTTATAACTGTAACTGGTTTGTAGTGTTTAAGGAATGTTAGCATTTTCCCTCCCTAAAATAATATGGCAACAATAGCAATGAGTTCCTAAAAGTGTATAAAACTATGTTTGAAGCCTCTTTTTCATCAAGCGCACATTGTATAAATGAGAGAGAGAGACAGAGATTGTCACAGATTGGGCACCCAGGGAAGCAGATTCTAAAAGGAGATACACGCGAAGAAACTTCACTGAGAAGAAGCATTAGGATCATCATCTTTACCCCTATGAGTTTTAGAGTTATGGCAACTGATAATCCTTAACTGAGTCCCGCTCTGGCAAATGGGCTTGGCTAGAGAAAGTCATCATACCCAAGATCATGGCACCTTTGCAGAAGCATCTTACAGCCGATGATTGATTGCTGTAGGAGTAAAAAGGACCCAGCCCCTTTTCCACAATTTGAACCAACTCTGAAAAGTTTTTCCAGATCCAGAACATTCCATGGGATATAGTAAGGCCTTTGTTGTGAATGCACTGCACTTTAAGTTCTCCTACTACTCGATCTTTCTTTTTTCTATCACCTCACAGATGTCGATCCTAAGAGTATGTAATCAGGGATCAAAATTTAGCAAAATTAAGAAGTTTTACTGCTTCGTCAAATATGTTCCCATTCTTATACAAAACTGTCTTCTTTTTGTTTTGTTCATGTGGCATAGAAGAATATGAGGATAGAAGATGCAAGTACAGTTTGTATTGGTGCTACTACCTTGATCCTTGATTTGTGTTAAGGTCTCTGCAACTTTACCCACCAGAGTTTTGTACCATTGTTACAAATATCAAAGTAGTGAAAAAGGCAGATATATATCTTAGTGGTACTATGAAAATAGTTTTGACCTCATGGACCCCTGAAAATATCTTGGCCATGGGCATAAGAAATAAATACTCTGCATTATATAGTCCCATGACAGAACATGGAGAAAGTGGTTTATCTTCTTTCCAAACACCAAAATCTCATTTTTAATGAGGCCACTTATTCTTCTTGGAATTGTGACTACTATGATGCTGAAAGAAAGCATTTAATTTAAGTCTTTCCAAATGTTGATGATAAGAATAGATAAAATAATTTTGAAATAATTTGCATGAAATAAAAGAGGAGGGAACACTGCCAAACACATTTACAAGATCAGTATTACCTTGGATAACAAAGCCAGACAGAGATGCTGAGGAAAAAAAAAAAGAAGTATGTGAGATATCACCTCACACCTGGTGGCAACACGGAGAAAGAATTCTCTTACACTATTGGTGGAAATACAAACTGGTGCAGCTACTATGGAAAACAATGTGGAGTTTCCTCAGAAAGTTAAAAATAGAATTACCCTATGATCCAACAATCATACTACCAGGTATTTACCCAAAAAATTCAAAAAAACACTATTCAAAGGGATACATGCACCCCAATGTTTGCAGCTACATTATCTACAATAGCCAATTTATGGAAGCAACCTAAGTGTCCACTGATTGATGAATGGATAAAGAACATATGGTATATATACACAGCAGAATATTACTTAGCCATAAAAGGTGTGAAATCTTGCCATTGGCAACAATGTAGAGGGACCTGAAGAGTAATAATGCTACATGAAGTAAGTCAGTCAGAGAAAGACCATTACCATATGATTTCACTTGCATGTGGACTTTAAGAAACAAATGAGCAAAGCAAGGTGGGGAATGAGAAAGAAAGACGGAGTGAACCAAGAATTAGACCCTTAACTATAGAGAACAAACTGATGGTTACCAGAGGGGAGGTGGATAGGGGATGGGTGAGATAGGAGATGGGGATTAAAGAGTGCACTTGGCTGTGATGAGCCCCGGGTCTTACATGGAAGTGTTGAATCAGTATATTGCGCACTTCAAAGTAATATTACACTGTATGTTAACTAAATGGAATTTAAATTAAAACTTAAAAACAGAGCAAAACACAAGAGCATGGCAGCTCAAAGGGTACATGTGCTCGTTTATTCATTTATTCATTCATTCCTTTGATACTTGTTGAGCACCTGCTATGCACCAGGCATTGCTCAAGGCATTAGAGATGAGAAGTGGACAAGATTAATAGATCTCAGCCCTTGCAGTGCTTACATTCTAGAAGAAATAACAATAAAAAAATAAAAATAAAATACAAAGAATGGCATTTTTCAGTACTTGATACAAAATTCTTCTTGCTATTAATGAATTGTAGTGCAGGAGTGGTGAGCTATGTGGATATTAGCATAACTTTTTTTCTGAAAAGCAGTTGGGCAACCAACATTAACAATTTTAATAATGTTTATGTCTTTCATGTATACATTTTTCTGGAATTTATCCTTATTCAAGGATGAGTATATGTGGATGTTTATCAACAATAAAAAATTAAAAATAAATAAAACTCAAAATACAGGAATATGGTACATTTATATATTAGAAACTATATTATCTTTGTAAACAGTATTTTATAGTCTTTAATAATACATGTTATTAGTCTTTAATAATACATATTATTATCATAATATACTATTAACAATATGAGATTAATTTTAATAACAGAAAAAATTAGACTACCAAATGATGGGTTTTAAATATGAATGAATTTTATCTGTTCTTTATAGTTTTCTATTGTATTCCAGAATTTTTACAATGGGTTCACATTACATCCATAATCAGAAAAGTATGTTTTATTGTTGTTTGTTATTTGTATTTGCTTTTATTTTGTTTTGTTTTGGTTTGGTTTGGTTTGGTATGTGAGCTCAGTTTGAAGCAAGAGCAGCTGATGTGTTCAGCAGTCAAGTCCTGTTTTGGGAGACTTCAATGCCTAAGCTCAGGTTAATAATTAGAATAAAATATACAGATAATAGATGCCCCACACCCTATGAAGCTGGATCTGAGGTAATCAATTAACAAATACCTGATGACCACCCAGAAGTCATCATACCTGCATTCTAAACCCAGCTCTCATTTACTTATCTTGGATGAATTGCATAACTATACTGGGACTCAGTCTCTGTTAAATTGGAAAAGAGGAGATATTACTCAATTAATGGCTCCTTTGCTTTTTAAAGTCAGAGACCTATTTAAGAATTTGATAAAAATTATGAATCTACTGCGTATAAACCTGCACCAGCATCAAAAAAGAATAAAATAATTACATTTAGTAAAAGAAGAGCAAGATTTATATACTGGAAACTACAAAGTGTAGTTTGAAGTGATGCCATACCAGTTTCTGAACCAGTATCCAGCTTAAGAAATTGGCAGCTTCCACCTTTTATGTCTTGGAACATTTATTCTTAGAACCTATGTACCATGCTGTGAGGAAGCACAACCTATCCCACAGAGAAGTCCACTTGAAGAGCTAAGGGCTCCCAGCTACAGTCTCATTTGAGCTTCCTGTCAATGGCCAGCCCAAACTTAATATATTTACGAATGAGCCATCTTGCAAACTGGATCCAGGCCCAGCTGAGCTGTCCCTGTTGATGACACTTGAACACACATGAACTATCAGAGCCAACCCCTAACCAAGTTGCACACTTGTGACCCAAATAGATGATTATTACTATTTTAAGTTGCTAAATTTGGGGGATAATTTGTTACACAGCAAGAGATAACTAGAGCACTTAATAAATGTTGGTTTAAATATATTGAGCTAAATAAAAGATGTACCTTAACCCCAAAAGGTTTCAAGTAAAACATTTGTATTGACTTTAGGCATATTTGGGTTTTGACAAATTTTGGACTTTCCTGAACTTGGATATGGATGGTTATCTGAAAATCATTCTTTTGGCAAAGGAAAGTTTCACCTGTTGGTGAAAAATTAAACCCTTTGTTTGTAACAATTAGATAGCCTATATTGGGTTTATGAGAAAAGGGATCAAGAAACAAGTTTAGCAAGCATTTTCTACACATTTTCTTTCATTAACAATATTAATTGTACAAACATTTCAAGAAAATATATGTGGAAAGTGACTTTTGCTATATTTAATCGGTTTTTGCTGAGGATGTGAAAATGCTGTTTCAAAACACAGATGGCTCCCTCACAGCATTTTATCTTGTCAGAAAGAAGAAGCACAATTCTTGCCAAATAGAAGTATTGTTTCCTCAGTCTGCCTTTTCCCTTTGTGGCTTTCTAGGATTCTAATTTGACTCCCCCATACAATAGAAATACCTAGTCTAGAAATTGAGAAGTCACTGGCTTACTCAGTCTTCTGAAATATATGGGATAAAATCCATCTTTTTCCTCCTTTACAAAAAAAATCTGTAAATTTCATCAGCAACATTACATTCAAATAGTCACTCAGATGAGTGAATATTAAGCCTACTAGTTGTCTTAAGCAAAAAGCAGACTGGTCAGAATTACCAGGAATAGCTTTAAATCAGACTAACCAGAGCCAGTCAGAATACTGATTGAAAACCTGTTTTCACTAGAGTTTGTTTATTTCCTTTTTATCCTCCTGACCTGGTAATAGCACTGAAAACCTACTATGCTGATTACTTCTGCTTGTAACAGAAGTTGTGGGGTAGCTCATTAGACTCTTGCTCTATTTGTCTTAAATTACCTCCAATAACAATGCTTTGTGATGAACATAAATGCAAAAATCTTCAACAAAATACTAGCTAGCTGAATTCAACAGCACATTAAAAGGATCATACAATGTCATCAGGTGGGATGCAAGGATTATTCAACAAAATAAATAATAAAAATCATGATCATATCAATAGATGCAAAAAAACATATGACAAAATTCAATGTCTATTTATGATAAGAACTCTCAACAAAGTGTGTGAGAGGGAACATACCTCAATATTATAAAAACTATATATGAGAAAACCACAGTGGACATCATACATAATGGTAAAAAAGTAAAAAAAAAATAAGACCAAGATGTCCATTCTTGCACTCTTATTCAACATAGCATTGGAAGTCCTAGCTAGAGCAGTTAGTCAAAAGAGAGAGAGAGAGAGAAAAGAAAGAAAAGGCACCCAACAAAATAAGTAAAACTGTTTCTATTTACACATAACATGATATTATATATGGAAAACTCTAAAGAGTCCACCAAAAATCTGTTAGAAATAAATAAATTCAGTAAAGTTGCAGGATACAAAATCAATATACAAAAATCAGTTGCATTTCTATACACTAACAACAAACTGTCAGAAAGGGAAATGAAGGAAACAAACCCATTTACAATTTTATTGAAGAGTGATAAAACACTTCAATAATAATCCTAAAAATTGTATGGGACCATAAAAGACCCAAAATAGCCAAAGCAATCTTGAGAAAAAGAAAAAAGCTAGAAGATAACATTTCCTAATTTCAAACTATATTACAAAGCTATAGTAATAAAAATAGTATGGTACTGGCATAAAAACAGACACAGAGATCAATGGAACAGAATTGGGAGCCCATAAATAAACCCATAGGTATATGACAAAAATAGCCAAGAATATACAATGGTAAATAATAGTCTTTTCAACAAATGCTGCTGGGAACACTGCACAGCCACATTCAAAAGAATGAAACCCCCTATTTTTTACCATACACAAAAGTTAACTCAAAATGGACTAAATACTTGAACATAAGACCTGAAACCAAAAACTCCTAGAAGAAAGCATAGAGGGTAAGCTCCTTGACTTTAATCTTGGCAATATTTATTGATTCACACTTAAAGCAAATACAACAAAAGTAAAATAAACAAATGGGACTACATCAAACTAAAAAGCTTCTATGTAGCAATAAAAGCCATCAGGGATCCCTGGGTGGCGCAGCGGTTTGGCGCCTGCCTTTGGCTCAGGGCGCGATCCTGGAGACCCGGGATCGAATCCCATATCGGGCTCCCGGTGCATGGAGCCTGCTTCTCCCTCTGCCTATGTCTCTGCCTCTCTCTCTCTCTCTCTCTGTGACTATCATAAATAAATTTTAAAAAAGCCATCAATAAAATGAAAAGTTAATCTATGGAATGGGAGAGAGCATTTGTCAATCATGTATTTAGTAAGGGGTTAATGTCCAAAGCATACAAGAACTCATACAAATCAATAGTAATAATAATAATAATAATAATAATAATAAATTAATAGATTTTTTTTCAAAGAAGACATACAAATGGCCACCAGGTAGATGAAAAGATGGTTAACATCACTAATTATCAAGGAAATGCAACTCAAAACCACAATGAGATATTACCTCACACCTGTAAGGATGGCTATTATCAAGAAGTGAGAATAAAAACACTGGCAAGGATATGAAGAAAGAGGAGTCCTTGTACACTGTTGGCAAGAATATAGATTGGTGCAGTAAATATGAAAAACAGTATGCAGGATTCTCAACAAATTAGAAATTGAACTATCACATGATCCAGCGATCCCACGTTTGGTATATATCCAAAAGAAATTAAACCATTATCTCAAAGAGATATCTGTACTCCCGTGTTCATTGCAGCATTATTTACAACAGCCAGGATACAGAAATAACCTAACTGTCTGTTGATGGATGAGTGAATTAAGAAAACTGGGAAAATATATAATGGAATATTAATTAACCTTTAAATAAAAGGAAATTCTGCCATTTACCACAACATAGATAAACCTGGAGGACATTATACTAAGCTAACTAAGTCAGACAAAGACAGATATTGCATGGTATCACTTATATGTGAAAACTGAAAAAAAAGTAAATAGAACTCAGAAACAGAGAGTACAAAAGAGGTTTCTAAGCGTCGGGGAAGTAGGAGAATGGAGGGGTTTGTAAAAGGATGCATACATTCTAAGATGAACAACTGCTAACTATCATTGGTATCACTGCATTTAAAATTGATATTTAATCAATTCAACTCAATTTAATTTTTGTAGATATACGCAATGGGTATTTTTTGTTTTTTTCTGTCTCATTTTGTTTTACAATGGTGGAAGTTAGTACCTTCTAAAACACGACCAACATGCACCCGGAACCAAGTGGAATACTGTGCTGGTACATTCTGTGAGATTATACTCTCTTCCTTCCCACTCTGCCCCCCTCTTTTATCTTGTTTGTGTTTTTGTGGACAGTGTTGAGTCTTTCTATAAGTATTGTTGATTTATATAAATTTTGGATAGAGCATTTTCTAACATACAGAACAAAATACACTCAGAAACAAGAGGATCACCCTCTAGGACCCCTCAGGTAGATCATATTCTCTACTACCACTTCCTCACCACCATGATCCTGTTTTTTTTTCTCTCTCTCTCTCTCTCTCTTTTTTTTCTTTGTTTTTGGTTTTTTATTTCTACTACTTTGTTTTACAATTTGTTTTTCACTTTAGTGGTCATTTTGTTTTATTTTGTTCTGTTCTTTTATTTTCCGGTCTCTGACCTCTTTGGAATCATCTAGGGTGTATGATTGTATGATTTTTGACTCAGCTCACTCATACAGCCATTCTGCGCTGGACAAAATGACTAGAAGGAAGAATTCACCACAAAAGAAAGAACCAGAAACGGTACTCTCTGCCACAGTTACAGAATTTGGATTTAAATATGATGTCAGAAATTCAATTCAGGAGTATAATTATAAAGCTACTGGGGGCTCTGGAAGAAAGTATAAAGTACTCTAGAGAAGTACTCTGTTACTACAGAATTGAAATCTAATCAGGCCAAAATTAAAAACAGATTAACTGAGTTGCAATCCAAACTGGATGGTCTAACTGCTAGAGTTATGAGGTGGAAGAGAGAGTGAGTGACATAGAAGACAAGTTGATGGAAAGGAAGGAAGCTGAGGAAAATAAAACAAACAATGCAGAGCCCACGAGGAAAGGCTTAGGGAAATAAATGGTAGCTTGAGAAGGAAGAGCATATGTTTTATTGGAATTCCAGAAGAGGCTGAGAGACATAGGACCACAAAGTATACTTGAACAAATCATAGCTGAGAACTTCCCTAATCTGGGGAAGAAAATAGGCATTCAGATCCAGGAGATAGAGAGGTACCCCTCCCCCCCCCGCAATACATAAAAACCATTCAACACCTCGACATTTAATAGTGAAACTTGCAAATTTCAAAGATAAAGAGAAAATCCGTAAAGCAGCGAGAGACAAGAGATTCTTAACTTATAAGGAAAGAAATATCAGAATAACAGCACACCTCTCCACAGAGACCTGGCAGGCCAGAAAGGGCTGGCAGGACATATTCAGGGTCCTAAATGAGAAGAACATGCAGCCAAGAATACTTTATCCAGGTTCTCATTCAGAATAGGAGAGAGAAGGAGCTTCCAGGATAGGAAGAAACTGAGAGAATATGTGATCACCAGACTGGCTCTGTAAGAAATATTAAGGGGGACACTAAAAGAAAAAGGACGCCCAAAGAAACAATCCAGAAAAACAAGGACTGAATAGGTAATACGATGACTCTAAATTCATATTTTTCAATAGTTACTCTGAACATGAATGGGCTAAATGATCCCATGAAAAGACACAGGTTATCGGACTGGATAAAAAAGCAAGACCCATGTATTTGCTGTCTACAAGAGACTTATTTTAGACCTAAGGACACCTCCAGACTGAAAATGAAGGGGTGGAGAACAATTTACCATTCAAATTGTCCTCAAAAGAAAGCTGGGGTAGCAATCCTTGTATCAGATAAATTAGATACCAAAGACTGTACTAGAAGATGAAGAGGGACACTGTATCATACTTAAAGGGTCTATCCAACAAGAAGTCCTACCAATTATGAATATTTATTCCCCTAATGTGGGAGCCGCCAAGGATATCGACAACCAAAGTAAAGAGATACTTAGATAATAATACACTAATAGTAGGAGATTTCAACACAGCACTCTCATCAAATGGCAGAACTTCTAAGCAGAACATCACCAAAGAAACAAGGGCTTTGAATGATACAGTGGACCAAATAGATTTCACACATATATATAGAACATTCCATCTGAATGCAACTGAAAACACATTGTGACTGCATACTGGGTCACAAATCAGGTCTCAACTGATACCAAAAGATTGGGATCCTCCCCTGCGGATATTCAATGCTTTGAAACTTGAACTCAATCACAAGAAAAATTTGGAAGAAATTCAAACGCATGGAGGTTAAAGAGCATCTTACTAAACGGCGAATGGGTCAACCGGGAAGTTAGAGAAGAATTAAAAAGATTTATGGAAACTAATGAAAATGAAAATACAACCATTCAAAATCTGTGGGATACAACAAAAGTGGTCCTCAGAGGGAAATACATCGCAATACAAGCCTCCGTCAAAAAATTGGAAAAAAGGTCCAATACAGAAGCTAACCTCAAACCTAAAGGAATTGGAGAAAGAACAGCAAATAAAGCCTAAACCAAGCAGAAGAAGAAAGATAATAAGATTAGAGCAGAACTCAAATAGAGACCAGCAGAACTACAGAACAGATCAACAAAACCAGGAGCTGGTTCTTTGAAAGAATTAATAAGCAGATAAACCTCTACCCAGCCTTATTAAAAAGAAAGAAGACTCAAGTTAATAAAATCATGAATGCAAGAGATCACAACCAAGAAAAGAAAAACGATTTTAAAAACATATGAGCAGCTATATGCCAACAAATTAGGCAAACTGGAAGAAATGGATGCATTTCTGGAAACCTGCAAATTACCAAAACTGGAACAGGAAGAAATAGAAAACCCGAACAGGCCAATAACCAGGGAGGAAATTGAAGCAGTCATCAAAAACCTCCCAAGACACAAAAGTCCAGGGCCAGATGGCTTCCCAGGGGAATTCTACCAAACGTTTAAAGAAGAAATAATACCTATTCTACTAAAGCTGTTTTGAAGGATAGAAACAGAGGGAATACTTTCAAACTCATTTTATGAGGCCAGCATCATCTTGATTCCAAAAAACCCCACCAAAAAGGAGAATTATAGACCAATATCCCTGATGAACATGGATGCAAAAATTCTCACCAAGACACTAGCCAATTGGATCCAACAGTAGAGTAAGAGAGAATTATTCACTATGACCAAGTGGGTTTTATCCCCAGGATGCAAGGTTGGTTCATCACTCGTAAAACAATCAATGTGATAGATCACATCAAGAGAAAAAACAAGAACCATATGATCCACTCAATAGACGCAGAGAAAGCATTTGACAAAATACAGCATCCATTCCTGATCAAAACTCTGACATGATACTGTACATAGAAAACCCAAAAGACTCCACCCCAAGATTGCTAGAACTCATACAACAATTCGGCAGTGTGGCAGGATACAAAACCAATGCCCAGAAATCAGTGGCATTTCTATACACTGACAAGGAGACTGAACAAAGAGAAATTAAGGAGTCAATCCCATTTACAATTGCACCCAAAAGCGTAAGGTACCTAGGGATAAACCTAACCAAAGAGATAAAGGATCTATACCCTAAAAATCACACAACACTTCTGAAAGAAATTAAGGAAGACACAACGATGGAAAAATATTCCATGCTCCTGGATTGGAAGAATTAATATTGTGAAAATCTCTATGCTACCTAGGGCAATTCACATGTTCAATGCAATCCCTATCAAAATACCGTGGACTTTCTTCAGAGAGTTGGAACAAATCATCTTAAATCAGAAAATAATCAGAAAAGATCCCGAATAGCCAGGGGAATATTGAAAAAGAAAACCAGAACTGGGGGCATCACAATGCCAGATTTCAGGTTGTACTACAAAGCTGTGGTCATCAAGACAGTGTGGTCCTGGCACAAAAACAGACACATAGATCAATGGAACAGAATAGGGAACCCAGAAATAGGCTCTCAACTCTATGGTCAACTAACACTCGACAAAGCAGGAAAGACTATCCACTGGAAAAAGGACAGTCTCTTCAATAAATGGTGCTGGGTAAAATTGGACAGCCACGTGCAGAAGAATGAAACTAGACCATTCTCTTATACCATACACAAAGATAAACTCAAAATGGTTGAAAGATCTAAATGTGAGACAAGAATCCATCAAAATCCTAGAGGAGAACACAGGCAACACTCTGTTTCAACTTGGCCACAGCAACTTCCTGCAAGGTACATCTATGAAGGCAAGGGAAACAAAGGCAAAAATGAACTATTGGATCTTCATCAGGATAAATAGCTTCTGCACAGCAAAAGAAACAGTCAACAAAACTAAAAGGCAACCTACAGAATGGGAGAAGGTATTTGCAAATGACCTATCAGATAAAGGGCTAGTATCCAAGATCTATAAAGAACTTCTTAAATGCAACAGCAAAGAAACAAACAATCCAATCATGAAATGGGCAGAGACATGAACAGACATTTCTCCACAGAAGACACAGACATGACCAACAAGCACATGAGAAAATGCTCCACGTCACTGGCCATCAGGGAAATACACATCAAAACCGCAATGAGATACCGCCTCACACCAGTGAGAATGATGAAAATTAACAAGACAGGAAACAACAAATGTTGGAGAGGAGGTGGAGAAAGGGGAACCCTCTTGCACTGTTGGTGGGAATGTGAACTGGTGAAGCCACTCTGGAAAACTGTGTGGAGGGGGGATCCCTGGGTGGCGCAGCGGTTTAGCAGCTGCCTTTGGC